>NW_028278022.1:0-300000 GCF_059751315.1 Micrasema longulum
TTTTTTACCACATTTTCAAATATTTTTCGTATCATGTTTTTTTAATACATTTATTATTTTTTTTTCAAACAACTGTTTTTACCATGTTTTTTTTTACCATTTATTTAACTATGTTTTAAATTGAGTCTACTTCCTTCATTATTGAAGTGTTTTATTTTTATTTTTTATTTTTTTTGAAAAGCCTAGAACTAAATAAATAACCCTAGTTAGATAGTCAAACCAATTTTGTATAAATATTTAATTTTATGTTTATAATATGATAATAAATAAATAAAAGTAAAGTAGTTCGTTTTAATTAGGTATCAAATTAAATAGCAAGCAAAGTTCATAAGGTTTGGCTTTGGCTTTAACAGTATTGGTAATCCTTGCACTTCCATCAGCATCCAGTAAGGTACCACTAATGTCCTTTTCCACAAATGTGTCCTCCCTAGATTTGTCTACTTTGGGTCTAGACTGGCCATCTATTGGTTAAGGAACATTGATACTGCTAATGGAAGTTACATAGTAAATGATACTACATGATAAGATTGCTTTAACCTTTTGCCTTCCAATTTCTTCCACATACAAATATGTTTGAAGCATCCTAATAATCCAATCAACATAATATGAATTAAAATATGAATATAATAAAATCGTACGTTAAAATATTTTTTTATTTTTTCTGGTTTAATTAAAACGTATTTCTTGTCGTTTAAAACCGTTGATATATTTTTATATTTTATTACAAAAAGAAAAGACGGGTGATGCTAAAATCCACAAATTTGGAATAAGCAGTAATTGGTTTAATTGATTTTACGATATCTTTGACACTTGTATCTTTATGGTGGCGAGTAGATAGTGAGTTTTTGTATCTCCTCGATACAATATTTTACTGCCCCTGGACTGGAACTTGAAGCTTTAGACTGAATTCCCTATCTTTCTTTGTAAAAAACCCAAGATACGTTGTGATTGGCACTCCAATCATGACGATTCAATGTTCGATGAAACGAACAATGAATCAATGATAGTATATTTTTTTGACCACATGGAAATGAATTTTCAATTCTTAATAATAAATATAGTAATCAGCATATCCGTAAATTCAAAACAAAAAAAAACATCTGTGATCTTAAAAATCCAAGTGATTATTACATATTTTCAATTTAATCCACAAAGTTAAGGCAAAATCCCCAACATAAAAAAGGTTTCTTAATCTAACTCAATTTATACAACCGGTTTATTCCGTTTTGAAAAAAACGTTTTAATTAATTATATACTATGTCGGCCTCGTGGTGTAATGGTCAGTACGTTTGCCTACCATGCAAGAGGTCTCGGGTTCGATTCCCGACATGGTTGATTTGCAATATTTATTTAAAAGGGTGTTTTCACACTAGAATATTTCATAGTCCCTGGACAGGTACCTGAAGCGCAAGACTGATCATCTTACCTTCATGTAACCAAAAATGATTAAGATACGCTGCGATTGGTTTACTTATGAAGTGCCCTATGCACCATTAGGTGCGGAAAGGGAGTGATGATGATGATGATTTACTGAGTAACTGAATTATATTTTAATTTGTTTCAACAGAAAGGGAAAATATTTTTTAAAAGGGAATATTCTGTCAATGTTTCAACATTCACATCCTTAAATCATCCATCTCTGGACTTAATGAAGTAAAAGATCTGAAACCTTTTTATGTGACATTCAATTTTTACATTTTTTATACTTCTTCTAAGGCCAGTTTGTTAAATCGAAAATGTATGCCCAAGTTTTTGTTAACTGGCTGGATTATCAATTAAATTGAAAATAAAAAATGTTTTTCAGGATTTGCCTAGTAGGTGTAATGGTTCAACCGAATGAATCTCACCCACATGAAAAGATTTCAGCTCTTTTACTTCTCAAAAGTCAACACAGGGAACATTTTAGGATGTATATGCTATAACATAGGCAGAACGGTGAACGTAACACATTGCGTAAAGTGGCCACTTAAACCTGCTTATGCTAGTTCATAAGCCCGGCAAATGATTAGACTTCCATATTCCCTTCTCAATATGTTTTCTCTCTCTGTTGACATTGGAGAACATCCAGCCTGTCTACAAACATTCGGACATACTCAAAACATCGTCAAAATTAATTCAAATTGAGCAGGATTTTTAGTTTCACATTATAGGCATTTTGAATTCTGTTGGATATGGTATTCTTTAAAGAAGAGTTAATAAACATTAGGTAATGTTTAAAACAACATTCTTCCACATAATAAATAAATAAGCAGAAAACTAAATCAATTTATAATCGGCGGCAATCAAATTAAATATTCGTGAATGCTATTGGCCTTTCGGAGTTAGCTGGAAAATAATTCATTATACGGTGGAAAGGTAACATTTCATTTATTATTAAAGTTTATATTTTCTTGATTACATTTCGGTTGAAGTTTGGTAAGGGCTTTCCAAGACATGGGACTCCTGTGAACTGATATAATTACACAAGGTATTGTTTCGTAAAACAAGGTATAAATTACTTTAGACAACTGTCATATTTGATTTATTATTTGCTCAGGGTAAGTAAAAACGGATAGAAACAAAACAAAAACACACTTGCTTAGTAAAATATATTTTCGCCAACGGAATCATTATATTTTTTGCGGTATTTTGAGTTTTCACATATGTATTTTAATGTCTAAACACTTTGAGACAACCACTGTAAAACACACCTAAGGTTGTTCAATATGTAAATTTATTTATTTACTATACGGCACAAGTGCCTTTTACAATATAATGAGTTAGTAAGATATACAAAAATTAAAAAACGAAATTTGTATAAAAAAAATAAGAAAAATATAAATACACATTTATGTTTGTATGTCAGCATACAAAATATTTAAAAAAGACTGTATATATGAATATTAAATAAGTTTACACCAGATCATTAGCACAAGTAAGTTTTGCAAATAATTCGTTAAAACATTAAACACAATTTAAATGTTCGTATCAAAATCGCTGACCAACAAAATTCAAACGTGGTAAAATTCCATTATAATATTCATCGCAACTATGCAATAATGATGGTATAAGTACAAAATGTAATTTTTAAGTTAAACTTGCAGAAATTTTCCCGAATATATTTTCTATCCGAAAAATTAACGACATGATTCTTTAGAATTCACGTTTGAATTTATTTGCTTAAGTTCTTTCTAAAAATATGCAAAGCTAGACGGTGAGAAAGACCAACTTAACATTACATAAGTTGTGCCTTTGTTTTTGCGAATGAATGTTAGATAACTGATGGGGCAGATTTTTTGTAACTGCTCTCTTGTAAGAACGTTTTTTTTTAAGTTTTGCCTTGTGCCACTGTTATTTCCGAGGTGCAACATGTTTTAATATTTTTTAGAACACAATATAATAAAACACTAAGAAAAAATATCACTTTCAATTAATTCACTAATTAGTATTTTTGGTCTAGACGAACGCCTTTAGAGAAAAATCTTCGATCTCCAATCTGAAAGTGCTCGTCTAAAGCAAAAGTACCAATTTGTGAATAAACTGAAAATGTTACAAAGTATTTTGTTATTATGTTTTAAAAAAAATATTTAAATATGTGCGCCCAAAAATAACAGTGGCATAACTAAAAAAAAGTAAAAAAATTATAGCAATTTTTTGAGTATTTCCAAATGTTTGCAGACTACCTGGATTTCCTCTATTATTATTCTAATCTTAATTCGTTTCAACAGAAGGAAAAATATTTTTGCAAACAACGAAAGTCGGAAAATTGTTTTCAGGCGTTGCCTAGAGGGTAAATTAGTTCAGCCAAGTAAATCTCACCTACATGATAAAGGTTTCAGCTTTTGTAAATCACAGAAATCAACAGAAGATGGAAGAGTTGAGGATGTTGATGTTATAACATAAACAGAATGATGAATGTTACACAGTGTGTAAAGTGGCCACTTAAATCTGGTTATGATAGATAGTAAGCCCTGTCAGTGCTTAGACCTCCATATCCCTTTCTCAAAAATGTTTTTCCTCTCTGTTGCCACAAATTATCATCTAATCATTGTAATTTTAGTATCTTAAAACGTACGCGTCAATGTCAACTTTTTTTCGTAATTTTTATACTGAGACAAAAAAAATGCAATTTATACAATGAATCAGATAAAAAAGTTACCTACGTTACTTGTAGATGCATAAAAGCGGGATTTTAAAAATGCTTTATTCATTAAATGATTAAAGTTGCTTTAAAACCTTATATTAAACACTTTTAGAAAAATAGTACCTTTTTAATTTACCCAATTATAGGTCAAAGGTCCGTTAATGCCCAAAAATCAACAACCCTTTTTAAAGAGGTCCTACATCTTCGATAGTATTTTTATGTTCCAGTCTGTTTGTATCTGGGCGGATGAAGAATACAGTTTTGTGAAATAGAACCAGAGTCCTGGGCGACTGTTGATGACTGGATGACTACTCTCAGGCAAAAATCCTAGAAAGAAAAATTGAGTGGGCGCGATCGTTCACCATGTTTATTGAGTTATTGTTTCACACAGCAATGTTTCAGTATCCTTGAACTGGTACCTGAAGCGTAAGACTGATCACCTGATCTTCTTATAATGGATGATTGAAATACACTGCATTTACTTTACTAATTGCAGTGTCCAATGCACCATCAGATGCGACAAGTGTTTGTTGATTATTATGTCTTAAAACTCATCTTTCATATTTTACCAGCTTTCCATTTATTCTTAATTAGTCAAGTATTAACGTACAAATTTTAAAAATATGACAAAATATAACTTGTATGTTAAAAAAATCTCTAGATTGGTATATGGATCAATATTTATTGTAACGGAGATGGAAAACACTTTCAAGAAAATAAAAAGTAGTCAAGGCATTTACAGTTAGTTTAAGTGGCCTCTTTACATAAGTGTAACATTCACCATTCTGCCTTTGTTTAAACATCCATATTTCCTGAACTCTTCCATCTGATGACTTAAAGAGATGAAATTTTAATTACATATGGGACAGATTCATCAAAAGGGTTAAAGAAATGTGGTTGTTCAAGCGTACGCAGAATGGTGAATGTTATGGTTTCAGTGTGTAAAGTGACCACTTAAACAAGCCAATGACACTCTTTAAACCCTGATAGTGCCTCGACTTACATATTCCTTTATCAAAAATATTTTCTCTCTCAAACTAGACAAAAAAAACACAGTTACATTTTAGCAAACTAAAACATGCATGAGTTTAATTATCAAAGTTTGAAAAACTGTAATTTTCTTTGGATTTCCGCACGGGCATAATATTTTTCTAAATGACACGATTTCTAAAATGTTTCGTTTCCATTCAAGTTGCTTGATAATCGTCCATTTAACTAAAAGTTTCTGATAAAATGAGAGCTGTTTATTATTTTTGGCGTTTTGACCTTAAGCGTGTCACGCACGTATTCGTTTAGTATGTGAAATGCTTCCCTTATTTGTTTTTGGGGCAAGTTGAAACAATTTTATTGACATTTCTGGAAAATAATAAAATATTTATGACCTTTAAAGAATTTCTACGTAATTTATAAAAAAGTATTTTTGCTGAAGTATTTTCGTAGTTCGAAATACATTATTCAATAGACCTTAAACTATTACTAAGAAAAAAAGGTTTTATTTTCGTACAAAGGTTTTGTTAAAAAGTTAAAACAATTTTTTTTCGGAGCTTGATAAAAATACTTGGGTCACTTTTCTGGGTTGTTGTACTGGTTATATATTCTATTTTCTGTCGGCGTTTTCAAAAGCGTCAGGTGTAGTTCTCACGAGGAGAGGAAAATACTGTCTTGTCCCTGCTTCGGACCTATTGTCCTAGGGTGAATAGACATTTAAGCTTCAGGATCATTGGCAAAGACATTCTTCGAGAGATAGACTAGAAGGCAATCTCTGCAGGACAATAGAGAAATATAACTTTTTTTTACATTTTTAAAGTGATCAAGGTCTCTGAAATACTGTCAAGAAATTTTTTTTTATTTTTTGCTAATTATTAGAAGCATAAAACATATCTTTCTATTTGTAATTTTGAATTCCCACAAATACAGATATTCAATTGGCCACGCCCCTAATACGTAATGATTAAAGTTTATTTGTTCTTGGCCATTAAAATTTGTTCAGAACATAATCACGATCTTGACGTCACAACACGTCGTGTTTTTCTACCAACATATTTTTATTAAATTTCTTGTTTACATTTATGTATCAAAACATTTCTCCACAATATCCACATTGATTTTAAAAATACAATTAATTATTTGTCATCCATTTTATAGATTTTTATTGGTATTCGTAGAATGTGATATTTTCCTATTGCTAACCTCCACCAATCAATCGAAGCCCAGCGTTCCAAGTTTGAACTACAGTTGAATTGTAATGTTTTCCCACTGCATTTTTATTTTATTATTTACATAGAAATATAATTACAAAAATACACTTGAGAAAACGACACCTTAAAATAAAGCCATAACATGAATTGGAAAAAATGTCCAACAAAGACTTGAGCGTCTGAGCGTGGGCCATTCCTTTTTTAATTATTAAAAAGGTTTTAGCACATGTATGGTACGACATGACCATTGGCATTGTCCTGTCTTGTCGTGGGAGCTGTTCACAAAGCTTGGAAAGCTTATCATTGTATTGTCCTGTTGTGAATCTGCTTTTATTACTACGCTTTTTCAAAAGTATCAAAACATCTTATTTAGCCGTATCTAGCAAGAAAATTACACTATTTATGGATGAATTTCCGAGTTGCATTTAAATGGTTTCAAAACGCATCAAACAGTGCATTATATCTTGCCTTGGTATGGTTGTTTGACGCATTTACATTAAATCATTTAGTATATTTGGATTTTATTGGTATAACATTCTATCAGAAATAAGATATTCCCTTAATTTCGTCGAAGACATAATTTATTTTTTATAATAAAAGAAAACATTTTATTCCATAAAGCTGGGAATAGATTACAAAACTCTGCTTATCATGTACACTTTTAAAACTTCATCTTACATTACATTTGCATTTTTAAAGTACACAGCTACTACTACTATCAAGATCACACCATTTCGTAGGCGGTGAGATTTGACCGCCACACACATCTATCTGACATACATGTCTAGCTTTTAACACATTCATACATCTTGTCATACATGCCCTTCGGTTTTGCGTGCTTTTGACTTGGCCAGATTAGATTTTGGTTTGTCTGATCATGCCACGTCTTTTTTGGTCGTCTTCGTCCCACGTTACCGTTCATTTTCGCTCTGAATACCTATTTTACTATTCTTTTGTCATCCATTTGTTCTACATGATTAAACTATCTCAGAGACTGTCTTAATCTTATCAATTAAACCTGACTCAAATTTACAGTATTTTATCATTTGTAACCCCGTCATACATTGATTTCCTACACAAACATCTAAGAGATCACATTTTAACAGCGTTAACTCGTCTTTCATCCTTCTACCAGTTCCATGATTTACTTTTATACATGTGTTGGAACTCAACTTTATTGTGCTCAACTGATAGTGACAAAACAAAAAAACGACCTATGCCTGTGAGAACTGGCCTTGACTCGTTATAAAATCCGTGTTGAGCGTGGTAAAAAAACGGTGGTGTCATAAGAGTTGTGCAATAGAAATCCCTCAGGGATATCTTAACGACTTAAACCACTTTAGATTAACAGACGAATTTCATGGTTCGGTACCTTGCCCACCACATACCGCACACCACGTCTGAGGACAAAGTATCCTTGGCGGTGCCCACATTTGTACATGGAAAAATAGTTTGTGGCCGAACGAGAAAAGCTGCCCAAGGGAGTTTTCTGTGACAAGGCTCTACTCGAGATCCCTACCAGAACACCCACGAAGGAGGTGTTTAAACGAGTAGGTGTTCTGAACGTCATGCAATTGTACGCTATGGCACTTCTCGTTCACACATAGAAATGGTGGGAATAAATATAATACAGACTATGACACAAGATAAAAAAAGAGGCAACTATTCGTGCCACCTAAAACGGCAACATCGTTTGGCCAAAGGAGTCATATGTACCTCGCTCCCAAAGTTTATAACATCATACACCTCTTGATTCAAAATTAAATATTTGTAAACAGAAATTCAAATTATTTGTTAAAAAATGACTTCTGGATTTGGGTCCCGAGGACTGACTTAAGATGGTCACCCCACCAAAATAGTAGTTTATTTGAACTCGGAATTAATGTTGCATGACTGCTATTTATGATTTGTTTATAACCATACAGTGTCGTTTATTATATTATATTAGTTTATTGTGTAGTATAATATGAAATAATGTAAATGAATGCCTCGACACGGGTTATGCCCAGTGAGGTGTTCATGGATAGAAATGAAAAAATAAAAAGTTTTATGTGAAATAAATAAATAAAAATTGTAATGTTTTTGTATGTTTTATAAATGCGTTCATGTGTGTGTGTGGATGGCTCAGAGTGTGCAATCGGTATTTTTATTTATTTTAATTAATCACAACGATAACTTCCATGGAAAACGCAAATGTTAACAATTATTCTAGTCTCATTTGAGTTTCTTATTTATTTATTTTTTTTGTCAAATTTAATGTTTACATCTTTTGCATTATTTATAAAACTTAATTGGTTTTTTTACAACAACAACAACAACAAACCATCACGCCGTTTCCCCGTAGGGGGGGGCAGAGAGGATAGAACGCCATAACACTCTATCTTGGCATACAGACCTCGCTTCCTCTACATTCATACATCTTCTTATGCACGCACGCCGATTATTCCTACTTTTGACATGTCCATCTTCAAGTATTTGATGGACTTGATCGTGCCATGTCTTTCTCGGTCTTCCTCATTTTCTGCATCCATCAACATTTGCATCGTAGATCCTTTTAGCCGTTCTTTCGCTGTCCATTCGCTCTACATGTCCAAACCAACGCAGCACCCCTTTCTTAATTCTGTCAATAATGCATGTCTCAGCCTTACACACTTCACGGATCTCGACATTTGTGCACCTATCATACATCGTTTTACCACACATTCGCCTGAGGGATCGCATTTCGACAGCATTCAACCTATAAAAAAATGTTGTTTTTAATACTTATTATGTGTGACTGTATGTTTTCTGAATAAAATAGAATAAAAATAAATAAAATAATAACAAAAAAGGCTTTAAACCTCCACCTTATTTTATTTGTTCAATGGAGGAAATAATACCGCCAAAGCTGTTCACGATATTTTAGCAGCGAACGGTGAAGATCTTTTAATTATTTTTTTTTGTTTTGTCATCATGTTCTCTTCGTTTAGACAAAAAATGGCTGAAAGTTATGTTAACACCCTATATTCAAATTTCAAACACCAGTTGTTTTATCAACAATTGTCGGCCTGGTGGTGTAATGGTCAGCGCGTTTGCCTACCGTGCGAGAGATTTTGGGTTCGATTCCCGACATTGTTGATATGAAATATTTATTTAAAAGTGTGTTTTCACACCAATATTTCATAGTCCCTAGAATAGTACCTGAAGTGTAAAACTGATCATCTTACCTTCATATTCTAACTTCTGCAATGGGTAGATTCCATAAAAAAACCTTGGTATTATCATTGATAAGAATTTGCGATGGGAGGCTCATGTCCAGTAACTAGACTCAAGGTTGAGAAAGCTGTGCCATCTTTTCTGCTCTCTTAGAGACATAATTACACAGAAATTATTATTGAGAATAATATAACAGCGCCCTCCAACATACTCGTCATAACAGTTGTTCCAATATATGAAGGTGTTGGATATGAGACAACTGTACCTGAAAGAAGCACTTACACACTTCTGGTCAAACAATAAGAAGAGGTCTCAGCAGAATATCCGTACGAAGTTTTTCCAGAGCATGAATTATGTCATACCCAAAACCCATACGACCTTTACTCATAGGCGTCTCTCATTTATTGCACCGAGAGTGTTCAATATTTTGAAAGAGCAAATTAAACTCTCAAGGAAAAAAACCATTTTCAAGAAAGTAATTAGGTACTAGATTTAACTTAGTGTGAAGGATTTGAGTAGGAAACTCCTTGATTATTTTCGGAATGTTTGAGTTTACTGTTTACCATATTGATGTGACATATGTATTAAAAAACAAAAAAAAATGTTTCTGATCCTATATTTGTGGTGATATAGGTACTCATGTGTCTGTGTCAACGAATTGCCAGTCCCATCTCAACACAGGACTTTTAGTCCCATGGAGTTGGAACTTATGTCTCAAATAATGTACAGTAATCTTATGTATGTAAATGATTACATAACTCTCTGGGGAGCTATTAATATTAATATATTACAACAAAGTTGAAAATGGAAGAATTGAAGGTATTTAGATTTTCAAATATAGGCAGAATAAAAAATGTTACACAGTGTGTAAAATGGCCACTAAAACTAGCCGATGACAGGTCATAAGCCCTGCAGATGCCTAGACTTCTGTATTAACTTCTTTAAAATGTTCTTAATTTCTTTTGTTATATATAAACAGTTGTTTTGTAGTGGGCAGATAAGCTTGCACACAAAAATAAAAAAAATAATAAAATAATTTGTTTTTCACATAAAATGACGAGGAACGGGGGCTCAAGAAATGTTTTTTTAAAAAAAATCAAAGTTGCTTATTATTTTTCTTGTTTATAATATACCAGGCTTATATGCAACTACTATGGGGAACAAAATCTCAAAATGACGTAAACTGACCACAAAGACAACAAAATAAAATAACAAAGTAAGTATATGACCTTCCTTATCTAACAGCAACTAGAGAACTTTTTAAAAGAACTTAGCAATTAAATATAACTGAACTCTTTCAACTAGAATCATTAAAATTGATCCATAAATTAGCCACTTATGTAATTGTAGACGAAAAACTAAAACTTTTAAAAATGTAGTAAACATGGACAAAATACGAGAATATCAGAAAAATGTCATATACAACTTTCTAAGAGAGGCCAAGGACAGTCGAGACTAACAAACCAGTGACTGAAATTATACAATAAACAACCAGACAAAACTAAACAAAAGACTCTGTTTTTTTTAGAAATTTTTCAAAAGATGTAAAATATATTTTTTTGAACAAGAGAGTATGAATAAAAATGTAAATATTATTTTTATTAAATAAATGAAATAATCCGTAAGGGTAAATAAATCAATTTTCAAATTAAAAAAATATTTACCGCAATATGTATGTTTTTTTTACTACTTTAACTATTGTGTGAGCATCTGGCGGAAAAGTTGGCTTTGGCCTTGTTAAAGAACTTCCGCGTATTTGCTCAATGAAGAGGAAATCATAGGTACCGAGTTCTGAAGAAAACAGGAAGAGGATCCAGGAAAAAAAAATAAATGAAATAAATAATTTGAAACATTAAGGAACGTTAGGGTTCTGAGGATATATTATAATAATGTTTTTAGAGTTACATTAAAAGTGGCCAAGAAATGTTTCACTTGAAGAGGTGGCTTATTTCAAAGTCTGACACTTTCAACAGAAAAAGGATTTCTGAAAAATGATGTGCTATTTCGAGGAATGGAGAGCGTTCTCCCAACCATATCGTAGTTTTGGTTCATTTTTGACACACATATCATTTTTAACGAAATTGAATTTAGTGTGCAGGAGTTCCGAGAAAGCTTTAATTTTTAAAATTCAAATGGAAAAAAATATTTTTATAATTTTTAGGGGAAATTATTTATGGCTATTTCGTGAAAAAAACATTAAAGCTCTGTTTATACAGATTTGAATTGATAGATATCAAACGCAGGTTTGCCTACAACAATCCACTACAGGATCTATGTGGACCTACTAGCTTCTGAATTGAAATAAATTTTTTGACAGTGTTTTATTGTTATAATGAGGACATGTTTTAATTTGAACAATACTGAAATGCTCTTTTTTTTTTCTAAATTTTGTAGAACAAATATCAAAAAAGTATTGAGCGGACATACTGGCGTTCGATATTTATCATGTACTCATTTTTGTCTTGGTCTGTTGGACAAAAACGAACTGAAGCGACGATATAATAACACTAGCTTTTACCCGCCGCTTCGAGTCAATAATTAGTTTCCTCGTTCATCATTAAGAATTTTCCCAATGGAATGATATATTTTTGAAGATAAAAAGAAGCTCGATTGCCGATTTTTAAACTATTGCTTTGCAAAAAAAACGACCATCCGTTAGTCGATTGCGACGTAGCATGGTCATTATTTTTTAAAGTCAATTTATTTTTGCCCTAAGAATTCACTTTTCCCATAAGAATTTTCCAGAGGTAGTGATATTTTTTTTTAGAATGAAATGTATTTTTTTTTCAGTTTTCAGCTCTTCAGTTCATTTGTCGCATGAAATCAAGTCAATCGGTTACTCCGTTGCGACGTGAAAGAAACACAAACCAACACATTTTCGCGTTTATAAAACTTGTATTGATACTTCACAAATGTAATTAAACTGATTTAAATATCATAAAAATGCGTAATGATTATAATATTTGCATGCTTTGTCTCCGAATAGCCTTAAGCTTTTATCCGTAAAACACGTGCAAAATTTTATCTAAAACATTTATGTGGAATTCCGCCCCAAGGAAACTTGCGAGTAATATAGGCCTTGGCACAAAACGTACACACACTTATAGATAGGGAACAGACAGATAGATAGGAAACATACAGATATAGAGACCCTCTAAAATAATACCGTTTAGGGTGGTATTTGTACAATAAAACGTACCTTTTTTAAGGTTTTACCAATTTAGGGGTGAATGAGATACAGGAAAAAAAACAACAAATATTTTTCATGCTATAAAATAACAATAAGATCTTTTTCCATTTTGTGCAAAGGGAGAAAATGACCTTTTTTCTATTTATTTTTATACTATCTTAAATATTGCTTTATTTATTTAAAACAAAAAATGCAAATTTCTATGCCAGTTAATTAATACATTACGCTGCCCTTGTTCTTGTTTGTTCAACAGACCATTTTAAGTTGACTTATGCAAGCCAATATGTTCATTATTTTATTACGCGTCCGTGTTACTAAATAATATTTTTTTTTCCGTTATTCAAAAGTATTTTCAGCATTTTTGAGTGCCAATCTTCATTTACTGATTTTATTTATTTGACTTTAAAAATAAATGAAATGTCTTTTGTACAATTTGCAAAATGGTATTATTATTGAACATGAAAAAACTAGAGCAGCAATTATATTATTTATAACGGTCGAACATACGAGTAATTTATGGATAAAAATGTCATAAACCTAACGTTTTGTTATGTTTAATTGTTCTCTCATAACATTAAAATACACTATTTTTATTAATATTTAACACTCTATTTGTTAATATATGATCGTTTCATTTAAATTTAAATTTCAGTTAATCTCAAAATTAAAGCCTAACTAGGCTATCTAATTGAATAAATATATATATATATATCTTCTTTATAAATATATATATCTTTATAAAAAAGAAGATATATATATATAGATATATAAATCTATATGTATATATATATATCTTCTTCTTCTAGTGCCTTGCCGGGTCCCCCCGGCGTTGGCGATCACTACAGTGAAAGCATATGTATCTGTCCCGAGCTAATGTTACATTTCGCAGCCAGGACGACTGCTTATTGATGTATTCGCCGTAGTGATTCCTGGTAAAAAAAGACCAGAGTGGTTTCCCGTTGCCTTCTCTAGTTAATTTCCTGTCGGTATTACCTTCTCTTAGCTGGTTGGTTTAGGTTTTGAGGCGCCAAAAACTCGCCTTTTATCCTCTCGTTATCTGCTATGATCGCACCGTTATAAGTGTGGTTTCATTGCCCAGGGTTCGCGACGTGGACGCTTACGAGTAGGACTAGTCAGTAGCGTTGCCGGTAGAATGCAACTAGGCGTTGGCAGCATTTTAAAGAATAACATCCTCCAGCTAGGTGTGACTCACTGCGACCTTTCTGACAGTTTGAACCCCATATATATATATTTTTTTAAATACTAGTTTGAAGTAATCAGAAGCAATAACTTCATTATTTTTTTTCATTTTATATTATATCATAAAATATATCATTTTGTAATTAATTGGTTAAGTTGTGAAGTGAAAACTGTGCAAGGTTTGCAATGCGTCTTAGAAAAGCTATAAATATTTTAAAAACGTAAGTAGTGACAGTAAAATAAAAAATGTAGTCGTAAAATAATAAAAGAACGTTAAAAGCAGCAAGCAACAAGCCGAAATATTTAAAGGATTTATTAACATAGCGTGTTGGAAGGAAATTGGTTTTGCGATAATATTGTTATAAAATATATCATGCAGCCGAAAAATTCATTTTACTGGCTGATTTTTCAAAGGAAAGTGTGTTTTAAATACACAAAGTGTTTTGCAATTAAACGGTAATTAATGCGAGCCCCGTGAAATCTAATAGAAAATGGTATGGTATGATATTTTTGAAATACAGGAAAGAAACAGTGCTTAATTTTTCTGATTGGAAAAAATATTTTTGATTTAATCACTTTATGACGACCGCAAACTTTGTGAAATTTGTTGCCTGAAAACGTATATTTATAAACTCAAATAATAAGTTAGTTGCAAACATAATCAAATTGTTATTTTCAGTTTCTGTCAGCAAAAAAAGTTTTTTTATAAATTTAAATCTTCATTTACAATTTACTTATCAACTCAGGCTATCATTTAATTTTATTATTTAATTATTTAAATGCCTAAAAGACCATTAGACAGTTAATATTCACCGAAACATAATAAATCAAAAATGGGATCATATAGTTATGAATGCATAGTTACAGTTCCATCAATAGGCTTTACTATTTTCAGAAAGAATGTTATCGTTAAATTCAAGTTTAAATTTTGATTAAAACGGGTAGAAGTATTCATAATTTATCGTGCACCTATTTATTACGCAAATTCAGAAAACACGCCATATTATAGTTTGCAAGAAATTAAGAGCTAGGGATATTTAGTTTCATTTAAGGCAAGGAAATCATACAATTACGCCAGTTTAAAAGCCGTTTTTTTTTTGTTTTTGATAAAAAATATATTTACTTTATGACCGGAAGATAACGCATCTTGAAATTTTAGATTCTACTTCAGTACGTTTGTACTCATATACATATAAATTAATTAAGTTTATGTTTTTTCAACTTGGTATTTCCCTAATTGTTTTTTTTTACGTTTTTAAAGTAATATGGGTCTTTAAATTGCTATTTAGTAAAAAAAAAATTTTTTAATTTGTACTTTTGAATTTCCGCAAAAACGGTCATTCCATTAGCCACAACCCTAATACGTCACAATTAATGTTGATTATTAGCTTTGTTCTAAAACTTTGAAATTTTTATGGAACATAGTCACAATTATCAATGCCAAACATGTCGCGTTTTTCCAGTAAAATATTTTTTTATGATTTTTTAAAAAGTTTTGTCTGAAAACATTTATCCACAATATACATATTGATTTTGAATGGAGAATTAATTATTCAAAATACATATCATATATATTTTAATTAATATTCGTAGTATGCGATATTTCTCCATTGAACAGGAAAGTTACCAAAGAAAAAAAATAGAAGAAATAAAAGCTTTTAAAATCACACATTTTAGCTGAAATTACTTCTTTCATATTTTTTTTTTTTTTAATTTATCAGGTAATATTATAATCATAAATATTTCATTTCTTAATTATACGTATTCTTGCAGCCAATCTGCTAAAAAATGGATTGTTTACCCTTGAAAATAGACGCACTATATTTGAATTATGCTATTTATATAAATTATTTAAAAATAAAGTAGACTCTTTTAACTGACTCTCCAAAATTAATCTTAATGTCCCCTTTCGCGTGACAAAAAATCTGCCTGTCTGTAGCACTAACTATGCACAACACTCTTTCCCCTATCGTTTTTGCTCTAACTATGATGTTTTTTTTTATCTATTGATATATTTAACACGCCCATTAATTGATTAAAAATAAATTGAGACTTTCTGGCTGCAATCTCACTTACTATTTAATAATGCTCACACTTACACACACCTAAACACTTACTCTCACATACACACAGACACACCTATACACTTACTCTCATGCAAATACACATAAACTCACCCTTTTTTTGTACCACAATTTAATATGTATGATTTTTATTTAGAAACTTCGCCGGTCTGTCCTTAAACCGTATTTTTTTTATGTTATTATAAAATTATTGACTGTTTGTTTCTGTAAAATGAATAAATTAATAGATAGGTTTAGCTGAATTTTAAAACCGCGGAATGGCCGAAATAAACACTAAAATTATTTACCGATGTTTAAACATAGTACTTTTACTGAGAAGTGAATATTATGTTAATATGCAGGTTAAACAAAACAACTGTTACATTTTCAAAGAGAAAAAATGATTATAAAGAAACCATTTACCAAATAAAAAAATGACAAAACGAAACAAAGATAAGTAAATTTTCTGATCGATTTTGCATCGGTCCCGGATGGAAGATAAACAAAACGAATTCGCTCCCAATAATGTCATTTGAGTGTGGGTATAACAACACCCACCCATGAATGTGTGACAGACAGCTCTGCCCCGGGTACCGTGACACTGCCAGTGTAGCGGGGAGTTGTAGAGGGTCGTAGCGGGTCGTAGCGGGTAGCAGCGACGCCGACTAACGCCGACGCCTCAGTCGTGCACAGCGAATCGTAACGGACGCGCGTCTACGCCGCGAACCACCTACGCCGCCTTACGTTCTGATATAAATCACTCGCAAAGTTCCGTTATACGCTAATGGCAAATCATCACACAAATTCAACGGTTAAAATAACACAAGTGAATTATTATATCAATTTATTAAAATAACATGATTACAGCAGTGAATTCGTTTGATTTGTTAGTCTTTTTATTTTTTTTCAAACTCAGTATGGTTAAGTGATTTTTGTAAGAAATTGTGTATAAAATTTTTAGAATCGGTGTAAAAAATTACGCGAGTGCTTTTCAAACAAGTGTGTCGTCTTTAATCGATAATTAGAAACAGTTATTTTATTTTCCGTTGATAGTCAAAATACTGTACTTTATCAATTCATCGTTTGGAGCTACAGGTAAAAATTTATTTTATTTTATGTTGTAAAACGTAAATCAAATTTTACAATTTATCTTTTAAAAATTATATTTTCGAAAAAAAAAACCCCTGTAACAAATGCTAAATTCTACGTGATGGAATTTATTTTTAAAAATATCTCTAGCTTGGTTGTTTATTTATTCCTCAAAAAGGTATTGTTTATTTTTAATTAACTTTTCAGAAAATTTGATTTAAATTGTTCTTTTAATTTGAATGTATTATATTTAATTGGTTAAAAGTCATTAAATTTTCTTTTTTTTTATGAAATTAAAGTTTTGTGTTGAACTGCGATAGATAATTAACTAAAAAAACAAAACAAAACAAGTAATATACAAAATAAGAATCAAAATATTTTTTAAATGCAAATAAAATGAACAAACAATGACAGACATCCGATAAACACGAAATAAACGAATTTGATAAAAGCAATACCTGGTAAATCGTAGTAAATTTTATTTTAGAAATAAAAAAGCGATCAGTAAAAACACGAAGTTTTGTTTAAAAATATATTATTTTTATTTTATTTTATTAACATAAACGGCAAATCTGCCTTTAACAAAAATTTATTTAAAAAAAAAACAAAAATTTCCTAATACCCAAGATTTATAAAAAAAATTAAACCTAAAAATCATACAAGCTTTATATTTAAAAAATTAACCTAAAAATTATACAGCATATTCAGTAGAAAGTACAAATAATTCAAGAATAAATGTAAAAAAAATTAATTAAATAATAAAACATTCTACAGTAATACAACAAGAAAATCATAAGTACTGTTTCATACAGCCGGGCAAAGTGAACAAAAAACTGTATAAGTTATGAAATGCATGAATAAATAAATATAATTACCATTCACCATCTTTGAAAAAGTTCAAAAGGTTTGTTCTAAAGGAACAATACCCTACACTAAATATATCAAATACGTGGGAATAACTATTGCCAAGCTCATGAAGTCTGTTTAATATGGCATTACAAGTATACACTGTCCGTGAATTGTTGCTAAAAAACGGCGGCACTTGTCTAGTCAATCTTCCAGGCACTCCGAAGTTGATGAGAGATAATAGTTCAGGGCAATCCCGTATTGAATTTACAATTTTGAATAAATTTGAAAGGTCTATAATTTTTCTTCTTTCTATTAATGATCTTTATAAAGCATATTGAAGCAAATGAGTAGTTTGCGTAAAATATCAATTTTCAAATATCTCAATTGATTGAACCATTTTAATAATTATTTCAATTAATAAATTTATTTTGATTTGTTTTCTACCTTTAAATCAACTATAATTTAATGTAAATAAAAACTGAATTCCTTTGTTTGCAAGTAAAGGTGTGAAATTCGCATATTCAAATGATCAATACCTTTTTTGTGTTATTATTTTGATTGTTTCTTCAAATATTAACCTTGATAAATCATTTATTCTACTTTCGAACCTGTTGGTGTTAAAGGGTTTTTTTTAAAGTGTACTTCATATCATTTAGTATTTCATTTCTAATTCAAAAATGATTAAAAAGATGATTAAAGCAAACACAAATCATTGTTTTTTTTTCTTATAATAATCCTCCGATTTTATAAATTCCGTTCATAAAACTAAAGAGTTGATTTTGGGTAACATTTAAAATCAAATTTATTATTCGTGTACCGATAAGAGAGAAAATGTTTAAAAATAGAGTTAGTTAATGGTTAATCTAAGTAAAAAGCTTTCACTACGGTATACCTACAGGAAATTAAACCAAATTGAAATTCTGATTTTAAAATGACAACGAAAGAAACAAATTAACTTTATCTGATCCATTACAGCAATAAGATCTTAAATGAAAGTTGAATTGAAAGAATCAAAAGACAATAAATAGATTGAAAAATAACAAAGTTTTATTACAGTACCATAATTAATAAAAACAGACTTCAGAAAAAAAGTCCTTTGCAATAGTTTTGCAAAAACTAATGTGGACATCTTCCAGAATGCGAAACTCGTCGATCGAAAGACCTTAAAATTTTAAAGGGTTATAAAACTATCAACCTCAAGCATTCCAACTTATTTTGCTTTTAATAGTTCTATACTGAATATTGCATTACGAGTTATTATTGATTAAATAAACTAGCAATACGTTGAGTCAAAATTAGAGAAATTTAATAAAGTTTTGTTCCTGGGATACTTTATCAACCAGCTGTTAAATTATAATCACAATAGCTGATGACTCAATATAGAAAAACAGAATACCGACTACTGTAAGGTGACCTTTTATTTAGTAATTGTTTCTTTTTTAAATATATGTTTGTTTTTTGTGTTTATGACTTCTTGTATGACAATATTCTTAATAAATGCTTATTTAAAAAATAGCTGAAAAGTAATAAATTGTAAGCAGATGAGATAACTGGCAACCATACTTACAATTTATTTATAAAATGTACCTTTTTTTTACCCCTTAACTTTATTGTTAAATTTGTTTGAATAATGGTTAGAATAAAGCTGTATTTTTCATTAAAAATGCCAATTTTATCAACAATAAAGCTAAATTTGAAAATGCACTTGTATAAATAGATTTTTTTTTTTGATTAGGAAGAATCGTAATAAAATATTCCCATCCCAACAAATACAGTTAAATAACGAATATATATAAAAAATACCAAGACTTAAAAAAAAACTGTGATTAATCTTTCCGATCTTATTACTAAGTCCATCATCTGGGTTTACGTACCTTTTTTGAAATGCGATCTAAAAAGTCGACAAATTGCGCGATTCAATATATTTTTCTTTGTTTCAAAGAAGGTTACAGTTTGCACAGTATTAATTTGATTTATTTTTGTATTTTATACATTTATTGCATAAAATAAGTAAACATATTTAATAACAGGTAATTTTAATAAAACTAGTGAATATAAAATGATAACGGAGTGTACTTTGTTTATTATAGTCTCCATCTAACCTGGCGCAGCCTCTTCTTAGATGGAATTTTTTTTTCTTTTAAATAATAAGTAGTTTTATACTAATATAACAATAACAAAAAAAACTAAATCTACTTAATTATAAATCCCCAGTTAGGCAAATATAAGAAATATATAATTTTTATTATACAAATAAAAAGTAAATATATGTGCCAAAAGTACACGTTACTTAAAGATAAAAGAAAATGAATGAAATAATATAGTATAATACATAATTAAAAAAAAAAAAAGTAATGCAATACATAAAAATATAAATAATATGTGTACCAATTAAATAAAAAAACAACGTTTATTATCTACATATATTTTTCGAAAAAATCTCTCGCTGCACTATTTATATGTGCAATTATTTTTATTTAAAAAAAATGTTTTATATTTTGAGTCTTTTAATCATTAAATCATTGAATATTTTTAAAATATATTTATTATCTAACTATGGCATTTTTGGCTGTGCCCGTTTTGAAAATTAACTTATTAATAATTACAGATTGAAAAATAACATAATTACGAATAACAAACCAAAAAAAACAAACAAAAGAGCTAATTAATATTAAAAAAATAAATAAAATTGGTGTTAATAAAATTCAATAAAAAATATTCATTTATAAAGTCGTGACACCTAGATTGAAAGTGTCGATAATACATGTACGAGTATAACATTTTATTTTCGGTAAGTCATTTAATATTTTTGGTTGCTTTAAACATTGTATTTAACAATTTTTATTTAAATATAATGGAAAAGGTAAAAAATAGTCCATGAATAAACACAAGTACAGCTCCACATAAATCTTTTCTAATTAGTTTAATTTTCTTTCTTCCGGCAAATTATCGAATTCGTTAATCTTTAGAAACTGTGTACTTACAAGATAAAATTAAAAGGAATTCCAGTCCTTAGGGCATAACTTAAGGAGTTTAGATATTTGAATTCTATATCTGGAGTTAGGTTCTTTGATTTTGATTAAATATTTTAAAGTTCCGGCGTATCGGACCGTTTTATTCAGATTGAGTTTGTAGGAGGGCTGGTTAAGTAAGACAGGTTGTAAAAACTTTACTTTCGGAAGGTGGAATCATCTCAAATTTTATAGATTTGGAAATGATCAATAGTAATCTTGGAGTACGTAATTTGTTTCAATAATTTCATACGTGTACTAAATTTCCGTGTTCACGTGGATGAATAAATCTGTGTAAAATAGAACTAGAACTCTTAACGAGTGTTTTTTGACTCAATGGCTGCTGGCAGGAAAAAATCCTGAGTTAGAAAATCGAGTGAAGATAAGTCAGCCTCGTTTTATAGCGTTTGATTACCATTATTGGAGTTCTGAATTCGATTCCTGGCATGATGGACGTAAACCAAGGATTTTAAACATCATCATCATAACCTTAACAATAAGAATTGAATACTGCCTTCAATAATTAATGTTTATTTTTCATTCATTTTTACTGATTAATTTTTTTTTTTTATAATCTTAAATTTTCTTAAGTTGGTTTAAGTTTTTGGAATTCAGACTTTTAGTTGCCAATTTTTAAAATAATGTTTTTGGAATTTTCCTCTTTCTTTCATTAATTTGTTAGGATATTTTTTTTAAATTTTATATTTTATTTCATACTTATCTTTGTTTTTAATTTTTTAATCTTTCCAAAATTATATTAAGTATTTTTTATTTCTTCATTTTTATTAATATGTAGTTATCATATTGTAAACATAACAAATAACTTTATTGTTTATATAGTACTTATATAATGTACGTGGTTTTGGAAAAGGTATTTTTGTATTTAGTGAAGCTGTTGGGATTTTTTTCTTACAATTTTTACTTGTCCAATACTTATTTTGTTTTATTTTGTGTTGCAAGTAGGTATGTACTTTTTTTGACAACTAACCCCGTATTTTGGCACTGAACTGAATATAATTCCTTTTTCCACACCTAATGGTGCATAGGGCACTGCATTAGTACATCAATCGCAGCTATCTTGATCATTTTGGTTTCGTTTTAGGTTTCAGTCCCGGGGACAATAAAATATTTTAGTGCAAAAACACATTTTCAAAGAAATATTTCACGTCAACCATGTCAGAAATTAAACTCGAGACCTCTCGTGTGGTAGGCAAACCCGCCAATCAGTATATCACCAGGCCAACAAATAAATGTTAAAGGTTGTGTAAACTCCAGTATTTCTTTTTAAAATTTATAATTAAAGCTTCCTATAAATTCCCCAACACCACTTTTGTCAACATATTTTTTTAGTGCAGCCATGGTGTTTGCATCTCCTATAACTCTGCATGTAATAATTTATGTATTTGCTTGTTAGTATAGTGAGTGTTCTGATAAAGAGACGGATATGTCTCAAATAAATACTTTTATTTACTAAAGCATATCATCGTAAGATATAAAATTCTCTAGATTCTTTAGATACCACTATTGAAATTGTTTTTTAAAACACCAGTTGTGCAGTAACGTAACTCATGCTTTTAACAGAATTTTACGGTTTGCTGGTATTAAATCAGTGGATACCGAATAAATTCCACAATTTTTATAATAAACTATCTGTGACGTTAAGAGGGGTTTTGCACAAGAATAACTCTTATTGTCATAATTAACCATACCTAACCATTATGTCATTTTTTTGCTGTTAGTTTCTGTATTTAACTTTGCTTTTTTTCACACACTGTTAACTTTCAATAACTGTTTTATTTCTATTAATATCACGTGTTAAAATTTGTATTTACATTATTAATTCCTGTTTAAATTAATGGCACGTAATCAAATGTTTTTTTTTATAGAAAATCTTATAAAAACACTGTTTTTTATTCAATATTCTACATCACTTTTTATACTACAGTCCGAGGACGAAATAGGGCGTGGGCTGGACGGTTAAAACAATAAACATTGTAATACCATATGTATTTGACCGCCCATACTTTAAATGTTCTTTTCAAAAGCTTATTAATTAAAAAAAACAGCAATAAATTGAGTTTTTACTTCGAGAGATACATTTGAAATAGTTTAACAACTTCATAGCGCTTTCCTGAACACGTGACCAAATATAACTTCCAGCATTTCAGCTTTAAGGTTCAGATATGTCTGGTTTATTTTTCAACCTCTAAAAAACATTAATGCATCTGAAAGAATTTACTTTTATGGATAAATACACATGCAATTAGCGATTTGTCAAAAAAATGATTATCAATCGTTGAGATAGCTCATTCAAATAACTCACCGATTAAACCGGTTCCGTGATTTTTAGCTTTGTTGACGGCGCCGAGATCGTCACGGACTTTAGTTGCCGTGGCTTGCTTTTATTTTTATGTAAAAAAACATAGAGCCAAAAGAAATTGTTCGATGCGACCAATAGCTCAGATCGTATATCATAGAGAAACGGCGAGCGTGCCCCTGCAAAATATATGTGACGACGTGCCTACTCAAATTTTTTCGTCTAAATATAGTTTGTGGATAATACTGTATTTCGCACATTTATAAGATATACAAGAAAAAAATACTTATAATTAGAAAATAAAAAAAAGTAACTTAAATTTACAAAATATTGTACAAACCTAAAATTACTAAAAAAGGTAGAGTTACCTTTTTTATATAAATGTGCGAAATACAGTATTAGGCACAGACTATATTTTGACGAAAAAATTTGAGTAGGTTGAAAGTTCAAGGAAAAAAAGGAAAAAATAACAAAAAATAAAAATATGGAATATGAAATAAATAAAACAACTTTGTTGTTAACCACATTTTTTTATCACCATTTTATTACTTTTAAATGAAAAAATTAAATAGGAATTAGTTCATTTGTTACGCAAACCTTGACGAAGACGCTTGTTTGCTTTGAAACCGGTCGATGGAAAAAAAAAATAAGTGGTTAAAAACAAAGTGGTTTTATTTTTTTTATTATAATGAATAACCACAAGGTTAGTGCTTCAAAAATAAACTTTATGTGTCATATGGTTTTACTTAGGAATCAGTTGTAAAATAGTAAAAAATACACAACATAATTAGAAATATAAACATAAAACGATGAGACTGACAAAGAGCTTAGTAAATATTAATTATCTTCCATAGTTGCAATAAAAAGTTTTTTATAAAATAAATTGGTTAAAACCTTGGCTAATGCGACTGAGATTCATCTGATTTAATATTTTGTTTACTCGGGAAAGCCTGAAAATACTATCAATTTTTATCCCCAGAATCATTTGGTTTAACCAACAATATATTGAGTTTATTTTTTATTGAAATTGCAGATAGAAACTTAATTTCTGGATTTAAGGAGTAATAATTGATATTTTTAATTATAAGTATGGTTATACATTAAATGGTTTGCATTTTTTTTCTATTATAATCTACTTTATATATTTAGTTAATGTACTACTGTGTGTGTTGATGTGTTACTGTAACTTTCCAAATAAAAGACTAGCGTTTGTGTTTAAAGAGTGACTTACACTGAGTTATATAGTAATCTGAAGTTATGTTTATTCAAATATACATAAGAAAAAAAAACAAAATAAAAAGATAAACAGAAAATAAAAATACAGTTATAGTTATTATGCGGTAAAAACAATTTATTAACATTTACTTTGAATTTATTTAATGAATTATATACTAGTTTTAGTAATTTTTAGTTCTAAGCGGAGAGTACTTTATTTATTTTTTTAATCATTTAAAACAGAATTGTTTTTACCATTACTTGTGAGGAATAAAAAAAAAGATATTATTTGGGTGTCTAAGTGATTTGCTTAAATTCGTTAATTTTTTCATCTCTGTTTATTTGTAAAATATAATTTATTTTGTAAATAGTGTCTACTGTTTGAACTTTAAATAATAAAATTATACATATTTAAGAAGTGAAAAACGTTTGTGGAATAGAAAAATGGAAGTCTAGGCAGAAACAGGGCTTACTTCCTGTCGTGAGAAGAATTTTTATCAATCAACATCACCGTTTCCTTTCTTGTTAGAGTTTTTTTTTTGTATCTTTAAAACAAATAAATAAAAAAAAACGTCTATTCATATAAAATCTAACTTTTAGAGTCACTCAGTAACAGATAAAAGTATCATCACGAACAAAATATTTAAACGGTATTGGGTTCCTCTATATATCTCAGTAATTACCAACAAAGTTTCAAAACAAATAATGAAAATTTTCAAATCTTACTAACTTTTTGATCTGAAACCTTAAAAAATGATTGAATTTAAAAAATTAATATTCCACCAATTTGATAAGATTTTTTTTCAAAAATTATCAAATTAATATCATTATTAGAAATTTTATTTTTATCAAAAAAAAATCCATGCATTAGGCCGGGAGGCCCGGCCCAATTACAGCAGTGAATTATAACACCGAACGCACGAACACTCAGACTTGATAAAGAAACACATTTATTTATGTGTTTTCACCAGGGATCGAACCCAGAACCTTTCGTGTATGAGTCAAGCGTCTTAATCAGTAAACTACGAAAGCCATTATCTATTATTAATTTTCCCTCCTAAGGCTCTGAGTAAAGGCTTAACTAAAATTGTCTTTACACAACATTATTTTTGGTACGTGTACTTGTACACACACAAATCTGGATTTTCTCCCAAGGGGGAGTAGGTATATATTTTTATTTATATCCCTACAGAGATGAGGTAGAATTTTTTCAAATTCAGGATTATGGATATTCGAGCGTTTACAGAGGGCTTATGACCTGTCATTGGCTGGGTTAAGTGGCATAAATACAAAAATCAAAAATGTTACCTGGTGTGGATATTCGCTAATAAGCGGAATGGGGAATGTTGTAGTACTTAAAGTGGCCACTTAACCCAGCCAATGAAAAGTCATAAGCCCTGTAAACGCTCGAATATCCATAATCCTGAATTTGAAAAAAATCTACTTCGTCTCTGTAGGGATATAAATAAAAATAAAATAATCTTTAATTTTATGAGCTTTTACAAGTACGTGTTATATTTTGTTTCAGTATAATAATCGCTTTTGTTAATTTAAGCCAGCACTCTTATAAAAATAATTATACATTTTAACAATTTTTGTAACGTCATTTACGTGAGTGAATAAATTATGAAACTAAGGACAAATCCTTTGTGTAATCCTAACTTAATTAAACCTACTTAATTTACGATTAACAAACTCATTTTCGAATAATATTTCAGAGTCTTTTTATTTTATTTACACGTGAGAATATACAAAGAAGACTAAATATATTGAGAAAAATATCAAAATGTTAAAACAGTTTGAAACATTAGGTACTTATGCCTTTTTTGATATTTCTTTGCCTCTATTATTTACATTATAAAACGCACAATAAGATAATAAAAACATAACATAAACTTTGTGGAGCGAAGTGATTCAGTATTAAAATTTATTTTAACAGAGAAGGAAAATAATTTTGAGAAGATAATATTTAAGTCTAGGCATTTACAGGGCTTATGATCTGTCATTGGCTGGTTAAGGTAGCCACTTTACACACTGTGTAACATTCACCATTCTGCTCATGTTTGAACATCCACATTTCCTCAACTCTTCCATTTGTTGACTTTTGTGAAGTAAAAGAGTTGAAACCTTTATTCATCCGGCTGAACCAAATCACCTACTAGGCAACGCCTGAAAACAATTTTCCAATTTTTATACTTCTTCTTTTACCAGGTAGTAATTCAACAATGTTTGAGTATGTCCAAATGCCAGCCAGTCTGCAAGCATTTGGACATACTCAAACATTGTTGATTCAATATTGGTTATGTTGATTTGTTGGTCTCGGGGTGTAATGGCCAGCGCGTTTGCCTGCCTTGCAAGAAGTCTCGTGACCGATTTCCGACATGGTCTATAAGAAATATTTATTTTAAAGGGTGTTTTTACACAAGAACATTTCATAGTTCCTGGACTGGTACCTGAAGCGTAACACTGATTATCTTATATAAAGTTTATATTTGAAGCACTTACTTTGTACAACAACATTCTTTGTGTAACAATAAAATAAATAAACAAAGTTGTTTTATTAATTTTATTGCACTGATTATCTTACATTCAATCAAAATTATCAAAATTATCTAGATATGCTGAAATCGGAGTACAAATACAGTTCCCTATGCACCACTGGGTGAAAATCGCAAAACGATGATTTGTATTTTTGTATTTCTGTATTTCATTAGTTTATTTTATCGTCGCCTCGTGGTGCAATGGTCAGCGCGTTTGCCTACCATGAAGAGGTCTCGGGTTTGATTCCCGACATAATTGATATAAAATGTTAATTTAAAAGGGTGTTTTTAGACTAAAATCATTTCATAGTCCCTGGACTGGTACTTGAAGCAAGAGACAGATCATCTTACCTTCATGTAACAAAAATGATCAAGATACGCTCCAATTGATGTACCGATGCTGCGCCCTATGCACAATTAGGTGTGGAGAGGAAATGATGATGATGATGGTGTTTGAGAAAAGATTGAGGCACAATAAATCGGGTTTTGGTCCCGTGGCTAGTGTCCCTGACTCACAAATCAGAGGTCTTTCGTTCTAATCCCACTCTATCCCAACTTGATTCCCATTTTCTAATAGTGAGTTATTTATTTATTTTAAAGAAACAAACAGTCGACAATGATATAATATTTTTTTTTTAAAAATACAGTTTAAAAACAGACCAGCAAAGTTTCTAAATAAAAATCATACATATTATTAATTTGTGTTACAACAACAGGATGTGTTTATGTGTATTAGTGTGGGAGTAAGTTTTCAGGTGTGTGCATCATTAAAAAGTAAGTGGAATCGTATCGCAGCCAGAAATAATAAGTCTTAATTTATTTTTAAATAAATTAAAGGGCATGTAAAATATATCAATAGATGAAAAAAAAAACATTATAGTTAGAGCAAGAACGACAAAGGAAAGAAGTTATTTACAACTCATTAAAAATGGTCCTCAAAAAAAAATATTCGGGTCAATCGTAAGAACGCAAATATTTAATTTAAAAAAAAATAAAAAAATTAGCAAACATTTAAAAAAAAAAAAAAATCCTCAAGGAACCTTTCCAGCATTGTTTTTTTTTTAGTAGACTTTTATTTCATAAAGCTGTGTGGAACGTATTCCCCGTGTAAAAACAGGTTCCAGTGTAAAATAAAAAACACGTTAGTTGGGTGAAAATTTAATTAAGCTTGATATCAAATTCAAATGTTAACTAACAAGAGAAGGTCGATAAGCGTTCTGAATTCCAATTACAAATTCTCAAAATTCAGTTCTGTCCGTTGAAAACAATTCTGAAGTTGATTTCCTTGTTTGTAATGAGGACGTCAAAAAAATGTTTGTTGTTTGTTCATTTGAGAACTGTTAGAGCTTATGGAGTCGCTGGTATTGAAGATGGCAAGTGATCTGTTTTTGGCAGCCAGTAAATTTATGTTAGCAACAAATCTGAACTCATGGTTCGAGTTTCAGTTCTCTTTAAGTAATAAAATATTTACCTCAACAATATTTTTGTACGTCCAATTGAATATTTTTTTTTATTTATCAATCACAATGACTGCGCTTGTTGGTAATAACCGACGTGATAAAAAATGACAATACTTATATTTATCGTTTTAGCGATTACAATGGAACATTGATTAAAGTTAGATTGGGATTATTATATTTTTTAATATTGTCACACTTCAACCTGATGTGTGGCAATATCATCGTCATCATTTTATATCCGCTCTCTAGTTGGAGCATATGGTGTCCACATAGATCTTCCAAGCATTTCTGTCAGCTTTCAGCTCCTGTGCATCCTTCCAAGTAAGGTTTGTGTCCCGTAGCTCTGATGTGTGGCAAAACCTTATATTGTCATTATTATAATATTATAGTTACGTTACGCAATGAATAATCTCGAGGTTTTAATCATATTTCAATTCTAATTAATGAAATTTGGAAAATACTTCAAAATTGTAAGTAAAGCAAAATAAATTTATTTTATTAACTTATAATTGTGTGTGAACATTTTACGTTTTGCCAGGTAGCCAATAAAGGTTTCAGCTATTTGATTTTACATAAATATTAAAGAGTTCGAGAAATGTGGATGTTTAATTTTAAGGTATTAGTCAAGTATTTATTATTTATTTCAAATCTGAAAGTAGTTCACACATATGCATATTCTTATGTGCGCTCTAATAATAACCCATACTACGAGTATTATTGTAAATGCGAAAGTGCGTTTGCTTGTTTGTGGTTCCTTCACGTCTCAACGGAGCAACCGATTGACACATTTTTTTGCATACATTTATTTTTTTAAATTTATCATTGCCTCGATATTGCGTTTGGCATTATTTTAATTATTTTGTTGTAATTATTCTAGTTATTAAGTTTTATCTTCCTTTATATATTTAACTGTAAGTTTTTTTTTCTGTTGAAGAGGCGCTATCAGATTTGTGGTGGGTGTTTTCTGAAAGAGATTTTTTCAATTTACGTTGGAATTCGGTTAGTTTAGTTATTTGTTCATTATTTAAATTATTATTTTATGTTGATCTTCGTTAATCACTCGTTCAGGATTTTGGTTCTAATTCACACACAGAACGGTTTTCTCCATTTACCAGGAAACGAAGAAAGTATCACAGTGTCAATATATGTTAGAAAAAATAATATTTTCAAAATTGTTATAATTATTTATAGGTACTACGAGCATTATGAGATGAGCTGTGGCCACGTGAGTAGCATTGCGGACCACGGCTTAGGAGGTGCGAGGTTCAAATCCAGTTCTTCTACTATTTATTTCCTATTTTCTTACAAGGTTATTTATGACTTTATGAAATAATAAATTTTTATTTGCTTCAGCTTCACATTTTTAACCACCTTTATTTCTAACGCTTTTACAATTGGGCCTCAGAAATGTCCTGATTTTTTTGTTATAAAATTATATAACCCCGCAGGGGCAAACATTTTACGCAGTATTTATTTTAATAATTAAAAGGTCACTTGTCTTTCCTCATGCAATATCCTTAATAATTCATTCTACCAAAATTATTTATTTGCTTTCCTACAATACGAATTCAAAAGAGCTTTCGGTGTTTAAAGCGCGTAAGGGAGAACGAAAAAAGGTCCCGTTGAACAGCGGAAGCATTTATATGAAAGCATGAAACCTTTTCCGCTGTGGATATTATTATTTAGTTCGCGAGAGAGGGTTGGGTACAGCCCCTTTAGCAATTTAGTCAACGCAGACCGCTAAACAATGAGTTATTGGGATGGTCAAAATCCCCGTTCCCACTTGGGGAAACGGGAGTTGGTAGATTCTGGATGGTAGCCTTCAGAAACATAGTGTTTTAAAAAAGAATGTGTATTTATTTAACGCTAACCACAATTTTTTTTTCTCTTAGTTATTCAGTCTGAACCTGAGTCTATACAATAGACGAAAGAATCACGTATTACAAATACGCATAGGGCACGGGGGTTTTAATTTCATAAAGAACCCACGTTTACTACTGACGTTTCTAGGACACCAAAAATTATACTTTACTGAGAGCGCGATTTGGGCACTATTCTTGTTAAATTTCGCGATTTGATCATACTGTTACGAATAAAACCCCGTGCGTCCCGAATGCACGAACTTTGTTTTATGTGGCTCGTCGCTCTACGTAGAGTGAGGTCCTTGTCCCGGCGCCCAGTGGTGACTGGACCTGGTGACTAACTCGCGGGGTTTTGGACGTAAACGGCTGAGCGCTAGGGCCGAGGGGATGCGCAATTTGTGACGGTTGAAGGGGGACGGGCTTCGAACAAATGGAACTTCCTCTAGCGCATGGCTGCGTTCATACCATCTGGATGCGTTTACAATAATGTCAGAAAGAGCGTCACGCAACACAAGCGTCACACGACAAGCGTAGATGATAGATTATTATTTTATCTTCGTGAATATCTTTTTATCGATATACGCTGTCATTGATACACATGTGAAGTGCCATGAGCACCATTTGGTGCGAAAAGGGAAGTGGTCATAAAAAACTTCTGCTAAAAATACGATTTTGTTATTAATAAATTGATTGAAATAAATTTGTAAATTTTAAATACCCTGTTACTGGAGTAATATTTGAATATGGTATTCTGAAAGAGCGGAAAGCTGAAATCTAAACTTGTAGTACAGTGGGTTCACACATTGTCACTTCAGTAAGATACAACTCCGCTTCAAATTTGTGGTTTATTTCACGGAAAGATACATTTAATGTAAAGTTGGTGGATCTATTTATATAATACTAGCTGAACCCGGCAATGCTTTGCTATTGCTAGATTTGAGTTCTTGATAAATAGTTTAAATGAACAAAATCTAAAGTTTGATATCAATTAGTGTACCTAGTCCATTATTATTTTAATGTTTCGGTTTAGACAAATTGTCTTAGAGAATTTTGATGAATGGGTTTTAGGACATTGTTTTCCTGTCACTGTCTGCAAATGCCTCCCCGATACTGTGCGAAAAAGACAACTGCATGTCAGACCTTTTGTTAGAATAGATAAAATCGACGTTTTGCTGTACCGTTTTCCGCACCTCAAACCTGAACCGATTTTGTTATTTTTTTAGACAGAGTATCAGAATAAAATGTTCTGTAGCGGTATATTTTGCGCTTGCGCCGTGCGTCCATAGACAGCAGATAAAATTGTGCAATATTACGGGTTTGAATGGTTCTAGTTCCCATAATAAGTCTTTTTTTTTTAATGAAACAATATAGGGACACGCCATACCTATAATGTAAAAATATTTAAATTTAAACAACTCTCTGTTGAAATAAATTTAAATATGAACAACTCCTTAGGGCGGAAATCCAGCCAGTCTGCAAGCATTTGGACATAATCAAACGTTGCTGAATTACTACCTGGTAAAAGAAGAAGTATAAAAATTGGAAAATTGTTTTCAGGCGTTGCCTAGTGGGTGATTTGGTTCAGCCGGATGTATCTCACCCACGTGATTTGGTTTCAGCTCTTTTACTTCACAAAAGTCAACAGATGGAAGAGTTGAGAAAATGTGGATTTTCAAACATGGGCAGAATAGTGAATGTTACACAGTGTGTAAAGTGGCCACTTAAACCAGCCAATGACAGGTAATAAGCCCTGTAAATGCCTAGACTTCCATATTACCTTCTCAAAAGGTTTTTCCCTCTCTGTTGAAATAAATTTAAATAAGAACAACTCCCTAGGGAGGAAATTCAGCCAGTCTGCAAGCATTTGCACATTATCAAACATTGTTGAACTTTAAAAACTCCATATTTTGATCATCTGATACTTGAAAAAGACTGGTGAATGCCTTAGTTTTTTCAGTGTTCATGTACGGTGTGGAGAGTAGAACACTAAGAAAATCTGATAAGAAAAAAATCTCAGCTTTTGAAAGGTGTTGTAAGTGGTAAATGCTGCGGATTCCGTGGACGGCCAGAGATACGAATGTATCCATAGTCGAGAAACTGAATATAGGAGAAAAACTAACATCCATGTGCTAAAAAATAATCCAGCAGTTCTTTGGACAAATTTCCAAAGGGATTACTAATAGTTGGAAAAAACCGTTCCCTGCAAAGTGTCGAAAGGACAAGGTCACGTGGACGGCAACTGACAATATGGAGCGGTATAGTCACTGAATCATAAGAATTTTTACTGACGAATACCTATAGAAGAGCACAAGACCGTCCCAGATGGAGGGAGACTGCCCACAGATGACCCATGTCTTGAGTCAGGCGTAATCGTCATCCTCAGACACAAGCCACGGATTGAAGAGAAACTTGATAAAAGGACGGCCAGTTTCTAGCTTAAGATGTTTGTCTATTGCTCGGATTACAATTAAGGAAAGTAAGGCGTTGTTTTTTATTGTTCGCAAAGTGAAAAAGGTTTTTGAAAACGGAAATGTGAATAGTTGTCTGAAAATTTAAAGTGTCTTTGTAGACATGTAATTGAAAATAATATAAATAAAAAAATAGTACCTTTATAGAAAATTGAAATTAACTCTATTAACTAGCTATTTTAATCGGAGCCTAGGGCCTCAAATACAATGGGAGTGTACAGCGATACTTCGACTGTCCATGTAATTTGATGTACTTATTCACCATATCAATGATTTTATGAAATATTAGTCTTGTATGTACAGGTACGTCAGAGATTGATAGGAAATCAAAGAGGCGTATAATTTGACGTTGATTATCAGCATCTTAGCGGCTTAAAATTAATTAACTCTATTGAATGACGTCATACAAAGTAACGGTAATATGACTAAATGATTCGCATACTGCTCGAATATAACAGGGGTGAAATAGTCATAGATTTAACATCTTTCAATATATTATTACCGTTTTTGCATAGTTTAAGAGATCTCGGGTATATTTTAACTATTGTATGGCTGTGATGTCACACTTGTCGACATAGGACACAAGACTTGATATATCTCTATTATTTTTTTAAATTATGGATTCGTATTTTTTATAATCTTCAAATCGACATTTTCACAACCGATTTGGAAAGTAAACATTGTGTAACAATGCTTAATGACAAAAGACAAAAGTATCTATCCTTGCTACGCAAAAAATGAATGTCCGCTAATTTAGAAATACATCTTTACCTATACATATACCTTATACAAGAGAGAGCAAAAAGATAGAAGTCACAACAAAGAAAACAGAGACGCGGTTCTAATTCAGTCTTCAATCGATTGATGACAGTGATGAGGGACGCACGCACGTAACATCAGCAGCATATTTGTGATTTTAAATTATTTTACTATAACAGGGCTGAATTATATGTTTATTTGCATAAATTATGGAAAAGGACTTATTAAATTGAAAGTCTCCCTGTATTTTTTTTTCGAATGTCTGAACTTTAGAATATTCCATTTTTTACTAGTGGTAACGCGATGTTACATCACCGCGCGCAAAATAATTACTTACCATAGTCTTTTAAGAGTTAACAACTTTATTCCTTTAATAAAATATCCGTTGCTGTTAGTTAAGTTAATGATCTGAAACCTTTATTAATGCGGGTGAAATTCATCTAGGCATAAGCCCTGTAGATGCTAAGACTTTAATATTCCCTTTTGTTAGCACCACAGCAGACCAGAAGGCCAAATTTCAGTGGATAATTACATCACAAATCACCCTGGCAGGAACACTCAGAAAAATCACTTTAGGTTATTTGTTCTCATCAAGAATCGAATCCGGATCCTTCATGATGAGTCAAACGTCTTAACCGCTACACTATGTGTTAATATAAACAGCTCCTTAGGGGGTTGAATCCAGTCCTTGCGTACAAAAATTTAGACACACTCAACATATTGAGAACAGCTTATACAGCCTTATTACAGCTTATTACAGCTTGTACAGCTTACACAGCCTTGATATATTTTTTTATAAATTTATTGCACAAACATAAATAATTTATTTATTTCTGGGTAATCTTAATAACCCAATATCATTTTCACATTAATATGTTTAAAATAAATTTAAAATAACTTTCTTAAAAAAATAAGAGAAATAGGTATATCGAGTCTTGAATCGTGTAAAAATTACTGTGAAATCACATCCAAACAAGAGTTAGTGAAAAAAACAAACGTAGGACAGTCAAAAATACACTACAAAGACTTACCACATGAAAAATTATACTGGAGACAAATTTCAAATCAACCTGAAAAAACACATGTTCATTAGACTTACCAAACGAGACACAACATGATTAGAGCTTAATATTATCCACGACAATTTAAACACTATGACAAGAAGAATAACATTTATTAATATATAAATGTGTATGTGTATGTGTGTATATATATATATATATATGTACATGTATATATATGTGTATATATATGTATGTATGTGTATGCAAGGGTGTTTATGTATATGTGTGTGTATATATGTATGAATATTTATGTGACTATGTGTATTTGTATGTATATATGCATGTATAGGTGTGTATGTAAGTGTGTACGTGTATGAATGTTTTTAAGGGATCACACGTGTGTTTAATGTAATAAACTCTTGTGTGGTAAATTAACAAAGTGTTTTATTTTAAATAAAATCACAAGTGTGTGTGTGTGTATATGGAGACATATAAATAAACCTATATATTAGTCTGCCCTAGTACGGGTCTTTTTTTACTAGGCATAACTTTATAATATATGTTAAAAAACGGGTTTTCAAAATTCGTAAAATAAATTTATATAAAACAATTATTAAAGAAATTAGAAATATGTATTGATTATACCTTATGTCACTCCCGCATAAATAAGAAAGGAATAAATATTTTAATTAACTAAAATGATTAAAAAATGCAAATTATGGGTATTAATTGAATAAAGATTAACATCAATTTCGTGAATAGTCATGCATTGATTAGTATCTACATATATTTTAAGACAATATTCCACAATATTTTATAAATATGTTCAGCATTTAAAACAAAATATATATTTTACGATGCTTCCCTACCTTCACTCTTTTGACGTGTGTATCGTCGATCAAGAGTGGTGCAGTCCCAATCGAGGAAACAGCATGACGATGGTTAATTACATAATATCCCAGCCCTTACTTCTTGGTCCGAGTCCACCCCTGAGGGCAGATGATTACATTATAATTATTAGGCAGAAATTAATATCGTCAATCCCTTTGATAACGTTTGCTTAATCTCTTAACCGAGAAAGGAAATGTGAAAGTCACCCCTACCCTTCTACCCGCCTCCGTATTGGAATTAGCACCCCATTGATTAGTTTTCTGGTTCCAATTGAAACCTATGTCAAAACTTAGGTCAAATAACGAGGGGGAAGTTGTCATACAGAAATTAATTATTAAATCAAATTTATTTTATGTCGCATCGAATTCCATTTGGACATCCACCGACACTTCAAATTTAATTAAATTTTGAAAATCACGTTTTTAATTTCCATTGTGTAACAAATTATTAAGATCCTCACACAATAGTTAGAAAATTTAAAAAGGGTTACATTTAATTTAATTGACGACTGTCGTAATTATGCAGCATTTTGTTAAACATAATTTATTTAACACTTTATACATAAAGGCGGGCATATTGTCTTAATGCGATTTCTTCCTACCTACCTAAACCGTTCAATTTGAGAAAATTACAAGTACATGGACATATTGAATCTTTCAATTTTATACAAAATTAAAAATTAAAATTAACAAAATATAAAAAAATTACACTTTACTATGAAAAAGGGAGAGGGAGTGAGGTGGAAAGAAGAAGGATAAAAAAATAGCTTAATTATTTAGATAGTGACATTTCAATCTTGACTTAAATGTAAATAAAGAAGGGGTGTCTCTAACATTAGTAGATAGATTATTCTACAATCGAGCAGCTACTACAATGAAAGAGAAGGCAAAAAAATTGAAGTGATGAAAGGGTATTAAAAGGGTTCTTTCGTTACTAGAACGAAGAGATAGCCCGTGTTGTGATAGAGGTTGCAAGTGTTCTCTCAGATAAAGTGGGATTATTTAAAATATTGTGAAGGAGTGATAGAATGTGAATGATTCTTTTATGCTTGATACTGAGCCAGTGTAGTTGCGTGCGATGTTCGGTTATGTGGTCGAATTTGTGAAGATTAAAGATATAACGTATACAAACATTCTGAGATCGTTCCAACTTATCAAGTAGTTCAGAGTTAGCATCTGGATAATATACATCCGCATATTCAAGGAGTGGAAGAAGTAAGCTCTGGACTAATGTTTGCTTAGCATTAGTTGACAAGAAATTCTGTAATCTTTTAAGTTAGTGAAAACTGCTTTTAAGTTCTTAAATATGCACTTATGCATATAAAAGTGCTTTGTACACCATCTTTATTCTACTGGACAACATTTTAAGTAATTCAACAGAATTTTCATAATTTAGATGAATTAAAATATATATATAACTTTTCAGTAAAATACAATGATGTTTTAAATGAAAAGGCACTCACTACTTCAACTCTCGTAAAGAAAATATTTTTCAGCATTACTCGTATTATTGTAAAAGTCTTGTACGTTTGAAATAAATACATGAACCAGCTAAAAGTACACTTCAAGTCAATTAACTTCTAATTAGATTTTCTGGAATTTAATATTATTACAATACATATAAGTTGGAACTCAAAATAATATTTTCACCAAAGGAAATTTACGTTTCGCCCCAATTTAATTTGTACAATAACCCTTACAAATGTCTTCATAAAATTAATAACTTATATTCTTACTACAAAATTGGTTAAATGTATCGATCTTATTGTGGAATTGTTTAATGATAGCTTTAAACAATATTATCGTTCATAATAATTCTTGTTCTCATTTTAATTTCAGGGTATTTGTAGTTTGATTGAAAAATACAAAAAATTTACGTTCGTAGTCATATATTATAAATATGTATACATATTCCTCAATATTTACACTGTTTCCTTCAAAATAATACTCATCGAATATTTTACACCTAAACCTTCAAACATTTCTTGAACTCGCATTTCGTTCGGTCTTTTGTTCGGTCAGAGATTGGGTCCTTGTTTACTCTACGTCGTCCGTTGTTATAGTCTTCTTCAAAGGAACACATCAGATAAATACTGTGGCTGAAGCATGAATGGGAAATGTTTTTTTTGTTTAAAAGCCGTGAAAACCGCGAGGCATGCGCGGATGTCCGTCATTTTCGCTTTGGAACAATCTTGAATATTCACCGATAACACTAAAACGCGTCTTACTAGTTTGTCTGTCAAAAACCAACTACGCGTGTGATTGTAAATTGGCTGGTTCTATTTTCAAAACAAAATTGTATTTTTCATTTGCTTGCACATTAACAGAACGTACTACAAGACAGCGAGACAAGAAAATATATGTAGTTTAAATATTTTTGAAAAATATGGCATTACCATAAGTATCAGGGTCAGCCGAAAACTAATGTCTCATATTTTCATTATTCTTTTAATTGTCAAGAAATTTAAATACAATTACATATGTAAGTTAATAACTACACAATTGACAGTTAAATTCTGTCACTTTTTAATATAATTTTTGTATATTTCTACAGTTTTGGTCCATCTTTTAACAAAGGCATGTACTCTTATTTCATTGAGGTAAAACACGCGGTCCTGCTTCCTATACCATTGACGCACGGACGTTTTTACGGCATCTTCTTCTTCAAAGTGAATCTCATGATGAGCTTCTTTTAGTGGCCTGCATCTGTAGTTATCCGGCGGTCACCACGAATAATGATGAATGAATCGCTACATGTTACGTAGAGTCACTGCAGTCAACGGCCTGCCACTCCGTTTTTCAACAGACAACGGCGTTTGGCCTTCTGATTCATTATAGCAACAAATCCATCATCTAACAGTGTTGACATCCCCTGTAGCATCACTGTACGCATTTTTCTGTCCTTTGTGAATGCAAATGGGCGTTTTATCTTCTGCATTCAAGAATTCAATCACAGAACGCTCTCGAATACGAACATCGATGTCTGTTATTTTACAGGAGACGCAGTGTTGCCACCTTACTCACTTTAACGTTTTAACTTAACAAACTTTAATTAAGTAGAAATAAAAGGATTTATTTGTTTTTAACCTACCCTCGTCTATTTTTAATATAAGGGCAGTTCATTTCACTAAACGTAGTTAAATAATTGTATATAACCATTTACCAACTTTTAGATATCTACCAGTTTCAAGACGTAACCGTCTCTTTGTCAGGACACTAATTGAATGAACATTCATTGTACGAGTAGTTGTTGCAAAAAAAAAAAAAAACAACACGATATGTTTATTCATAAGCACATGCATTGATTAGGACAAACATTTACTGATTGGATTATGAACAAATTTTACGTTTTTTGAAGGTGTATAGTGGATGTTTCATGTGAGTTTAATTTGTATCGTGACGAAGAGATGGGTACGTCTCGAAACCGGTAGACATAGAAAAGTCGGTAAGTGGTTATATACAAATATTTAATAACATTTAATAAAATGTTTGATTACAAAGTTAATGCTTAAAATATAAGTAACAGTTCACTTTAATACACTGAAAGCCATTCTTAAAATATAATAAAAAATCGGTCTCAGTAAATTAGCTGATTACCCCCGCACTCAAAGGTTAATATCTTGACAAGAACAAACCTCAAACGTACATCACATTAAATGCCGTACGTTAAATGTCGGGAAATATTATTACTCGTGGAAATATACGAGTGTGTCAAGTTGGGTTGACCCCAGTATAGCGTAGGTTAGGGCGAGGCTGGCGTGTAGTAATGACATTCATTAATCGTAAAAGCGCATCTTATTCGATAGCAATTAGTCTTTGTAGTGTTCTCCACAAATCTAGTGCCTAAATTTGAACTGTCTATTTTTCTACGTCACACTTCACTTGAATGAGATTTGTAAAGGATCGTGTTGAATAATAAAAAACCTTCAATGTTCTTAGGTAAACATATTTAAGGTTTTGTCCACCTCGTTGTGTAGTGGTTGGCGCGTCCACCTATAATTCTTGAGGTCTTAGGTTTGATTCGATTCCTGGCATGGTGAACGTCAAACATTTATTTTAAATGTGGTAAAAGTTAAAAGGAAAAAGGTTTTTAAGGTTTTTTTGGTGACACTTCAATACTTTTATATTTCTAGACTGGCATGTGAAGCGTAAAATTGATCACCTTGTCTTCCACAAAACAAACATGATCTAATTACGCGACAATTTGAGTGCCAATGCGGGGTGCGGATAGGGAAAAAAAAAATGATACTGGTATTTTAACAGGGTTGTAAAATTTATTAATAAATAAATATGAAAGATTACAAATTATCGGAGCATAAAAATAACGTTTTATTTTAAATTTTATTTGGGGGTTTACTAAAATATACAATTTATTTAAAATTGGGCTGTTTTTTTGAATTAATGTACTTTAAATGAATTGATTCTCGGCGTCAAATAAAAAACAAACCATCACGCCTTTTCATCAGTACTTTTGTAAAAAGAGTGTTTAATCAAATTGTCGGCCTCGTGATGTAATGGTCAGTGCATTTGCCTACCATTCAAGGGGTCTAGAGTACGATTCCTGACATGATTGATTTGAAAAATTAATTTAAAATGGTGTTTCGCGCTAGAATATTTCATAATCCCTGGACTGGTATCTGCAGAGTAAGACTAAATCTTATTTTTTTATTTATTTTATTGGGTAATTCAACAAAGATACAAACTAGAAAACATACAATTTGAAAGCATTCGTCGATACAATTTTCATGCACATGTATCTTCAATTATAGAATTACACAAAATAGATTTAAACATAAAGTTGTATTACATATTTTTTAATATAAACAGGATACAATGCAATAAAAGATAAGTTGTACGTGTGTACTTATTAAATAAGATTTATTCCTAAGAGATTATTCGCAAAAGCTGAGAGAGTATCATGAAAAATGTCAATTTTATTGTTTCGGCAGTATATTTTATATTCCCGACACATGCGGGCCATAGGTGTGTGGCATATAGCATTATTTGAAAACAAATGCAGTTTAAATATTTCCGGATGTCTGATTGTCCTCAATCCCGCATTAATTTGTATTTTATTTAGGAGGTTAGTATCTACTTTGTAGTTTAATATTTTATACAGAAATTTTATTTCGAAAACAACGCGGCGTTTTATCAGATTTAAAATGAAAAAGAGTTAGAAGTTGCTAGTAATTTAAATTTAAACGTGGGTTAGAAATTTGGAACTTTTACAAAAGGTACTTTAAGAACTTTTTTTGAGCAGATTCTATTGAATTCATATGATTTTGATATTGCGGACTCCATACGCATGAGGCATACTCAAGATAACTGCGAATCAAACTCATATATATATATTACTTTCACGTAACAAAAATGATCAAGATACGCTGCAATTGGTGAATATTTTTGACTTCAACAAATAATAAACAATAAATCCGTAAGTTTTTTTTTATCTTACAAACAAAAATCTAAAGATGTATTTGACCAATATAAGTGATTTTTGCAATTCTTGGTGTTTTCTGCAAATCAAGAAATGCCGTTATTGTGATTGACACCCTTTTCAGAAGGTGATTAATCTAGTTTTTTGTATGAAAGCAGTCTGGCTGTTTTTAACAAAACAAGAAATTGATTTTAATGCACCCAAAAACATTAATAAATCATATTTTCAAAATTGTGGACCGGCTGCTTTCTGCATCACTACGTTCGTTTTTACGTTTTCCACAAAAATATGTACATATTCTTTTGCAATTTTATATTATTTGGTCTCCCAGCCAATATGATGGTAGAAGAAGTTCGGTTTTTTTTCGAGATTTCACAATTTTAGACTGGCAATGAACGTGTAAAATATTGGAAATAAAACAAATAATGAAAACCATTTGAATATATAAACAACAGTATAGGCAATTTACATAGAGCAGGTTCTCTTATATTAATGAGCTTATTTTAATATCTAAGAGGTTTGAAAATTTAAAAACGTCATATCTCAAAACTTTTAATTTTGACATTCATCCTTTATATCGCGTGCCCTTCATATGTCAAGTAGTTACATATTCATCAGTCTTTTTAAACGCGAGGCATTAAATTCAGTGTAAATAAAACGTAAGGACGCAACGTTTTTGTAAAAAATATTTTTCCGACCTCTGATACTGAAGTGATTTTCACTGGTTTCAAAGAATTTTCTTAAGGGTTGACACTGTTAAGCCATATGTTTCTGGCATTGCCAAGCCTCGTAGAATATCTTTGAAGTTTAAGAGAGTTTTCATATTTGGAACTGTGAAATACGATAAAAACAACTTGAGTTCGTGGGTTCACGAAGCATACAACTAACCTTTCCCGACTTTAAGTCAGTATAAAACATCAATTAATTTTTAAATATTTTTCTAGTCCAGGTGAAATGAAAATGCTTTTTGTTCTTAAAATATAAATAAAACTACGGACAAACGTTTTCGATTCCACCGACGGCTACTCTCAGATGAAAAATCTGAAAAGTGAAAATGAGTGAAGATCAGTCTGCATTACGGTGTAGTGAATAGTGCATTTTCCTACCTCCGGCTTCGATTACTAAAAAAGTCGACATTGATACGCACTTTAGCGTAGTTTGTCATTCAGTCAACCATATACATTTTTTGTTTTAGTTTTAGTGCTGCAGAGCAGCATTTATTTGTTTTTTTCAAATACACATTACAATTTGTTACCCACTAAGTCTAAAAACTTTTCAGTGGGAATTTTTTTTTTATGACCGGTTTATTTACTAATAAGCACTTTAAAGTATTAAAATATATTTCTTCATTCCTTTTTTTTTATTTTAAGATCTTCCATGTTAATGATGGTTTGTGGAAGATCATTAAACAACCTTAGAATAACGCAATTTAATGTTCGTTCTCTAGTGTAATTTGTAATTCGGGGAACTATCAGAGAGCCCCTAGTTTTCAATCTACTGTTGTGAGTGTGGTTAACTCTTTTTTTTATATTTCGTATCAACAAAGTTATCTCCAATCAATTTGTAGTCACAATGTTGTTTTTCCGGCAGGACATTACAGAATTTAAAATATACACATTCGCTCATATGTTTCGCCTCACGGATTATGCTATCTGGTACAATCCCTTTTAAAAGTATCACCTGAATTTCATAAATTTTACCCAGATGAGACCGGAAGGCGAGACCCCAGACACGCACTCTGTAAGATATAATCGATTCAACGAGCGAGGTATTCACGGTTTTTCAGGGCCAGAGAGTGAAAATTTAGAAAAACATTTCTCGTAGCCTTAAAAAATCCTTCCAAAAAGTAATTTAAGCAAAAATATAAATATATGAAATCTCAAAATGTGGTAAATCCTTCATTTCTTGGACAAAAAGGCCCTCCACAAACCCCTACCCTTCTTTTACCCAACTGGAAGGGTAGGGGTTTGCGAAGAGATGCTTGTCCGAGAAATCAAATATTTACTCCATTTTGAAAATACTTCGTAGAAATCTGTTATTAGTTTTGAGTTTATATACGATATCTGTTTGTTTACTATAAATATGAATATAGAATTGTTGATTTTCCAAATAAAATAAAATAAATAAAATAACAATAATTTTTTTATTTTTTTTAAATGACTTTTTTCGAATTTTTTTACGAGGATATTTTTTAAAGCTAACCATGAGGAACGTTTCTCGGAAGATTGGAAGTTTGGCCGTTAAAAACCGTATAAATGTATCTTAACGTTTTGAAAGGTAGTATGCTTTTGATTTCTTAAATGACTTTAGGCCAGTATCTTAATCTGTCGCTGTCTATTAATATGAACACCCAAGCTTAATTTAGAATCAATGATTATTCCTAAATATTTATCATTATTTACAACATCTATAATGGTGTGTTTATTTCTGTCCTTTAGAACAATACTAAGTAAACGAGGCAACGCTCCGTTAGTTAGCGTAAAGTTAATAGTTAAATTTGAGTATATATTCAGTTGTTTTTCTGATACTGTTGTGAATGCCTTCTCCGATACTGTGCGAAAAAAACAACCGTACGCGTACGTTTGACCGAATCGACGTTTCGTTGTCGTTTGCGGCACCTCAAACTTTGACCGATTTTGCTGTTATTAAAAAAAAAATTAAATCTTAATTTAATGTTCTGTGTTGATAAGAGGCAAAAATAACTAAGGTCACTTAATTTGAATACAGTTTTTTTGTTGTGACATCACAGTTTTAATGCAATAGGTGGTGGAGAAACCGTGTAAATAGACTTCTCCTTTGCGAATTTAAATATATGTTTTATATAGCGGACAATTAAATTATTTGCTCCAAAACTGCCAATGTAAGCTAGTGGATTATGCAGCCAAGAATCTATTAAATGTACTCAAACCAGAGAAAAGCAATTTGTAAAAACACTGACTAACCTGGTGTTAAGTCTTCTTTTTTGTCGGCGATCAGCTCACGCGCTAACGGGAAAACTGGTGATCGGGAAAACTGTATACACACAATTGTCTGGAGTCTGGAGGCGGCGCGGCGGATGATGATTGATGGCGATAGATTATAAAAATGTTCGCGGCGTTATATTGACTTTTTCGGCGAAAAAGACGAAATACTTTAAAATATTTAAAAAAAAATTTAAATAACAATTAGAAAAGCTTGTGCACATAACTCGTTGAAATAAGCGAAGAAAGGCGCGGAGGACGAGCAGTGTTACCAACCAACAATTGCCCCGTCAGGCGTGGCAACCTCACAAATCAAAATTAGCCAGTATCTACTTACATACGATTCTTCTGGCTAAAATACATTGAAACAAATTATCGGCTCAACCAGGTGGGTAAATCAATTTCATGAAATTTTAATTGCATCCTAATTTTATCGAGGACCCCATGAATAATGTCAACAGTTATTTGAATTATTATCGTTCACTTATTGAAATAAAAAATTAAATTTTAAAGAAATATTAACGTTCTTATGATTTACCCAAATGTTTAATTTTGGGGGCCATTTTCAACGAGTTGTAAATGACTCACAATTAAAAAATGGAATCTAGTAGAAGTAGAGTGGGATTTGAACCACGGAACTTTGGTGCGTGAGTCTGAGACACTATCCACTGGACCACAACCCTAAGTTATTTGTTGTAAGCGAAAAACAGTGATGCATTTTTAAAAAAATCTCAACATACAGCGTAAGTCACTACTAGCAAATATAATTTATTGACCGTTTAGACAGATTTTTTTTATTTTTTAAGTATGACAATTTTTTTTCTCAAAAGCAACGTTTTTCTCGTGTTAAGGTATTTGTAAATAGTAAACAAATTTGTGTACCGTGTGTTCAACGGCAGATGTCGTTTATACGGGTTTCGAGATTGCCATAGTTCCCATAAAAAAACATTTATCAAATAAACAAAACCATAGGAACACGCCAGTAATAAATATTTATGATGTTGAAAAAAATTGCACTTGTGTCATAATTCAGGTAGAAAACACAGAAATGCGTTTGTATGAAAAAAACTCAGTCCGCGTTTTATCTTCTGATAAATAATTATTAAGTATCTTGCAGCACTGCTTCATACTACTTCTTTCTAACCATAGGTTCGGTTTTCTTAAATAAAACCATCAACCTATTAATACATATAGATGCACATTGAGCCCTCTAAAATAATGACATTCCAGTCATGCCCAAACGCTCAGTCATGTCCAACGCGTATTTAGTCGAGTTTTAACGGTAAACTAGGTTTCGACGTAATATTGACATTTAATTTAAAACCAAAATGCTTGGTTGTATCGTAAAAACGGGTAAAAACTGTTTAAATAATCTTATTAAATATGGTGTAACTTTTCGTTAAGTAGGTACCTAGGTACTTGATTATAATTAAATTACTCAACTTAAAATCATTAATTTTCAAATGAAGAATGATCTTTGCATATATCAAACTCTGCTCTTCTTACCAACAGGGGTGCACTTTATGTAGGACTACGATTTTCAAAAATGTAAGTTAATATTATTTTAGCATTACCAAAAATCCAGCTAAAAGAAATAAATAGGTACAAACAAATAAAACATTAAAAAAGATTTTTATACTCAAAATTGAAACATCGTTACAATTAATTAGCCCTGCTAAAACAATGAATGAAACATTTACGCTCCTAACATTTTTATAATTAATTAGATTAACAATTTTGTGAGCTATTAACACACCCGGGGCAAAGATATATATTTTGTAAAAAACCACGCGTAAATCAGTCTTGTAGTTATTTAGTATATAGGAAACACACAAACCAACATTGTATTTTATATATATATAGAAGAAAGAGTATCAAAACAATGTTTTTAAAAAAAGGCTAAGTCACAATTGCTAGCCATCTCAAAATAGGTGAGAAGTCACCTGGCGAGATAGTTAGCAATTAAACAGTTGTAAGAATAAAGTTGTACTTAACTTAAATAAATGCCGATTTTATAGGTACTGAATCGGAACCCGAGCTACAAAACTGGCCTAGGTGGTTCTCTTTTTATTACATAATTTCATAGAAAGAAAAATTACTTTTAATTATAATGGACCAGTGAAGTTTCCGTGTTATCTTTATATGTATAATTCTTCTGTACGTACGATGTCACTGAACTTCTTCTAAACGGCTTAACCGATTTACGTGCGGTTTTCAGCGAAATGTAGATCTTTGCGCTGCGCGTGTTCGTATATATTAAAATTTTTAATTGAATTTGTAAAAAAAAGTAAGAGGCAAAAATGTTTTTATCATCGACTTACCAGGGTTGCATTTGAGGAGAATGCATTTACAAAAAAATAGAAAGATTTTGTTTATTAAAAAGTTTGTTTTTGAATGTTTACAAACAGCATTTGGTTTTTGTGGATCTAAATCAGATTATTTCCTTAATTATTTTATAATTTCTATTCATTTATTTATTTTTACTGTATTTTTAGTAATCCTCAAATAATATGAGTTTATATTCGATACATTTAAAAAAATCGTATTCCTACATAAGTGCACCCATGTTGGTGAGAAAAACGACGTTCAAAATTTGCAAAAAGATTCCATATTCGAAATATATTTTTTTAATGTTTTGAAATTTAACCATAAATTAGTACTTAGGTACCTACTTAAATTCAATATTTGAATATAAATAATTCATCACACGTACAAAAAAATTATGTATACGGCTAGCGATATTACGGTTTTTTATTTTGCTTTTGGCAACAGCAAATCACACATAGCTGAAAGGAAAATATTGAAACGTCGAACTCAATGTCAAACATATATAGAGTTTATCAAAAATCTGAATTTCAAAAATCCGTTTGGTAAACCAGCTCATAGCAGGCAAGCCAACGTTTAGGCAGGACAACGTCTGTCAAGTCCACTAGTATTAAATATAATATAGAGGCTTATCGGATCATTCCTCAAAATAATAATAACAGTTAAATAATTGTTAATAAATATTCGTAATTTACCACAACCTACTTTTTTTTGTCTACCGATTCCAAGACGTACCCGTCTCTTCATCAGGATACTAAACATAAAATGCGAATTCTACTATGTATGTATGTCTACCATTGCAGGTGCCCAAAAATATGAAACAAACGTATAAATAGGACCCATGTTATTAGAAGCCAACACCAACGTGCACTGACTATTATAAATAATAAAAAATGTTTTTTTTGGAAAAATAGTTCAAAAAAAGAGAAGGGCAGGAAAAGACAAATTTGTGTTAACATATTTTAGTACTTGAAGTTCAGACAAACTTTTTTTAACAAAAATTAGCTTTAACAGATATTTTTTTTTTGTAACTTACCCTTTACCAATTATATTATTTTGCTGGTTTTCTCGATACTTTCATTTTCAGAAGACGGCCAACACGTATGAGTTTATAATATTCAAAACAAGCATGCAGAAATAATAATAAAATGACATACGTGAATTTCAATTTCAATCACTGATAGGCATAAATGTTATAGCGTAGTTTTTTTTTTTGATCACTTAACCCAGTCAATGACAAAACAAAAGCTCTGTAAACGCCTGAACGTTCATATTCTCAATAGCCTCATGTATGTTTGATATGAAATACAGTTTAACAAACAATTTAAGATCATTTCTGTATTTAAATCATGATCAAGACTGTTTTGACTGTATTTTTCATCATCATTTGTAATTCTAATTTTACCTTTTTAAGGCCACGCCTGCTGGACGGAGAAAAAAATCATTTTAAGTTTATCCAGCGCTACAGTTGATATTGGATATGTATATATAAAATACTCGGATAAACAAAAACTAAATTAAAAAAGAACGCTTTAAATAAACTCCCGTATTATTATGTCGCGAAGGTTGATGAAAACATAAAGAAAATCTTTTCCACCAAAGGACATATAGAGGACAAATCTGAGGAATTCGAGAAAAACGATGTTCTAAACGTTATAACGTAAACGTAAATGGCACTCATAAATGTATGCTTATTTGTGCTTTGATATCAATTTTACACATTTATTTACAATATTTTGAGTTTGTCCAAATTTTTGTAGACAAGGACTGGATTCAGCTCCCTGGGGAGCTGTTTATATTCAAATATAGGCAGAATGGTGAATGTTACACAGTGTGTAAAGTGTTCACTTAAACCAGCCATTGACAGGTCATAAGCCCTGTAGAAGCCTAGACTTCTATATTACCTTTTCTTAAATGTTCGTCATCCCTGTTGTAATATGTTAATATAAATAGCTCCCCAGGGAGTTGAATCCAGTCTTTGTCTACAAAAATTTGGACAAACTCAAAATATTGTTGATAAATTACCTGGTCCATGAAGAAGTATAGAAATTGAAAAAATTACATTTTTAGGCGTTGCCTAGTATGTAGGTTAAATAATTTAATTAGATGAATCTCACCTGCATAAACAAAGGTTTTCGCACTTAAACTTCACAAACATCAACAGATGAAAGAATTGAAGGAATATATATGTTCGAATATAGGCAAAATGGTGAATGTTACACATTGTGTAAAGTGGCCACTTAAACCAGCCATTGACAGGTCATAAGCCCTGTAGATGCCTGGACTTCTATATTACCTTTTCTCAAATGTTCTTCATCTCTGTTGTTATATGTTAACACATTTATTATAACAAAACAAACATTCTAACTTAGTTACAAATGAAACACAAATAATTAAATAAAAAAAAATAAAAGTAAAAGATAGGATAAAAAATATATTGAAAGTATAAAAATAAACCAACTTTAAAATACAGGTATTTTTAGAAAACAGGTATGTTTAAAAACAAAAAATGCAGAAATAATAAATAGTAAAATGATTTCTCTAAAGGAAAAAAGTTGATTAAGTGTTGCAGTAAGCAAAGAAGAAAAACGTGAGAGGACTAAATAATCAATCAAGTACATTATCAATGAAAAAAGTGAGAAATTAAAACATAAAATGCGAGTTTGCCAATACTCCGATTAGAAAATGGTTAATGGAGTATTCAAGCAAATAAAAACAATTATAAGATTTTATAAACAAACAAGTAAGTAGCAGAAACTGGGGATAATAAATAAAAAAAATATATGATGTAACCCTAAACATAATTTATTTAAAATCAAATATGATATTTTAAGAAGTAAATAAAATAAATCAAATGTTTAAACAGTTTTCAAAGGAAAAACGCAAATTAAAAAGAAAACTCACACAAACATGAAAAGTTTTCTAATATATAACTGTTATAAAATCATTAAGATATTAAATATTGAGGACAAAGAAAAATAGACACATTCAAAAATCAAGTGTATTTTTTTAACAGTTTTCCATTTGATATACTATCAAAACCCCTATAGAGATCAATAAATATACCAATGGTTTTTCCTTTCTTGTCTAGAACATTATTGAAACACAAAATCATTTTTGCTATAGCATCACCAGTACTCAAACTTTGTCTTAAATCGAACTGATTTTCGTTCAAAATTTTAAATTTATTTATATGACATTTCAATCTTATTTTTACATTCTTTCCAGACATTTTTGCCATATTAGGTATTAATAATACCGGTCGATTATTATAACTTATGTTTTCTGGATCTCATATTTTATAAATTGGTTGTATGGTCTATGGTTGATTTAATTTATTCAGTCATTTATTACCTGCTCATAAACAAAAAGCTAGAAAATAAAAATAAATTTGTATGAAATGCTTATTGTTGTACTTATTGACCCATTTTGTATTATGATTCACAGCAATAAAATACTTCAATTTGGGTGTGTTCCGAGTATTTGTTCATTCACAAATGTTACAATATATCCTAACATTATATTATAGAGGGCGAATATCTTAACTTAAAACAAAGTTTTGCATTTGAGTTAGACTCAGGTGTTTTGTTGGAAAGGTAGAATAAGGGTGATTACTGCGAAGTCCAAATACACAAATAATATCGTATGACGTCAACAGTATGGAAGTTGGTTGTAATTATTTAAATATGTACACATAGACGGTAGAAGAAACTTTCAAAAGACAAAAGGCCATTTTGTGAACAAGATATTATAGAATTCATAGTTTAAAAGATAACTTTGCGCACTATGTAACATTCAATTTATGCCTATGTTTAAGAATGCTCTTCATTAACAAGTGTTTGAGAAACTCTTGCTTTTTAGATATTGTGTAAATCAATATTTTTTTGTGGAAACAGCCTAAAGTGTTTAAGTATGAATTAATATTTTAATATCTTAATTTTATATTATTTGAATTAATATTTTTGTTTTATCCTGTCTCATCAAAGAGAAGTAACCTAGAAAGGTTACTTCAAAAGGTAATTTGTAATTGTCAAATGTAGTACAAATAATTTTTCACTTTCACCAGATTAAATCGTTTACATTTAAACAGATTAATGATTCATTTAATTTTTTTTATAAAATGATGCATTAAAAATAATTGCAATAATTCATCATGAGGAATGTAAGTTGAATGTATATTAAAAATAATAATTACCACAAAGGAAATGGATTTCATTTCATGATGATTTGCCCACCACACACAACATATGAGAAATAAGTCTAGTCTTCTTGGAGGTGCCAACATACGAGGAAGAAATTGCTTATTGCCAAACAAAAAAAGCTGTCCTAGGAAGCTCTCTGTTATCTAGTAGCTTTAGCATATTGTGCTGAAAAAAGGTAATACAGAAGTCCACAATATGTTTTTCATTAGATTGAAGAAAAGAAGGAAGTAAGTTCTTTACTGTCTGGGATAAATTTGGCTAAACATGATCAACTCGTCAAAATGATTAATTTTTTTTTAAAAACCTTGAAACTCCTTTTGTTAGCTACCAGATCCGTTCATTTGACAAGACCTACAACAGGGCCACGGATGGTAGTAAAAATTATCCATTTGGTGGTTAAAGAGGGCAAATAGGACAAGACCACATGACGTGTTCAGAATATTGATTGAAATATTCGCAGCCACACAAAGTGGGATATACAATACTATAATCAAATTACTGTTCATTAAATTTACCATGAACTGATAAAACATGGGCAGTCCAGTGATCAGGGATAACCCAAGAAGATTTCAACCACTGACAGATTGAGAGAAAAAAAAAGTAATCCTTTTTGAAGGAAAAGATTCCGATCGCGATTGACAAGTATCAAGAAGGGCATTAAAAGCCATATTTTAAATATACAATTGAGACATTATTTCAGCTGGATGAAGACAGACGCTACTAATTGCAGAGGAATGCTTTCTTTTAAAGTTGAAAAAATCAGTGAACTATTCTTTAAAAATCCGTAATAATTAGGAAACAAAATTCAATACTTGTCTTCGGTCAGCTGGGCACTCTCAAATGTTGGTATTATTACTTACATTTTTTATATTACAAACTTTTAATGAAAATTTCTTCAATGTTGATTGTGTATTCGCAGGTAGCACAGTTTCCAAATCCAGGTAACATAATCGTCTGCTCCGCTTGTGTACATTGAGTAAATATGCAAATCTGTGATTATTTAGCCCATGTACTGTTCTAGGTGTTACTATGTAATTATTTACCCAATCTGTGTCCTCGAGAGTATATTGCTTGGATCAAGAAGATACGGGTTACCTGTGGTATTAGAAGACATTATTCCGAGTCTCCATAAACCTGTTCAGCTTCTTGAACTAACAGGATAAATAATATTTTATCTAACATACTGAAAATTAATGAAAATAATTTACAAATTGAAATACATACTTATTGCATTTTTGATTTTGACTCGTTAAAAAACCATTTAGAAAATGGTGGTATAGTATTATTTGGAGTTTAAACAGATTAACAATTTGGTACTTAATTCAATGAACATCGTATTTTTCTTAAAGTCAAACTTATTTAGCTTCACCTACAGGTCGAATAATTTGGCTAGGTGAGTCTTGTATTTACCGTTGTATTAAAATGTGTTTGAAATAAATAAAAAAAACTTACAAATAGATATTTGTGTGAAAAATATTAAAAGTTGATAGATTTTTTCTAAGGACAATATTTATTAGAACATTCTCCCTTTAAACTTGTCTGCTAAGAAACGGATATAAAAAAATACTTAAAGTTACTTAAAATTAAAAAAAATTCAATTTGTAATAAATTTATTTATGAAAATAATTAGAGAAAGAAAGTTAGGTAAAAAAAAAAAAAAAAAATTTAGTGGTTTTACATAAATTTTGAGTTTGTCCAAATTTTTGTAGACAAGGACTGGATTTAACTCCTTGTTTCATGAAGAAGTATAGAAATTGAAAAAATAAGATTTTCAGGCGTTGCCTAATATGTAAGTGAAATGATTCAATTATATGAATCTCACCCCCATAAATGAAGGTTTCAGCTCTTTTACTTCACAAACATCAATGTATGTTCAAAAATAGGCAGAAAAGTGAATGTTACGCAGTATGTAAAGTGGCCGCGTAAACCAGCCATTGACAGGTCATAAGCCCTGTAGATGCCTAGATTTCATTATTATTTTTTATTAATTTATTAATTATGAATAAAACATATGATACAAAAATTACATATTATACTCCCAGGAGTTATTAAAGAAACTCATTTGGGACCGTACAAAAGAAAAAACATTTTTTTAACAATACATAATATCATACAAATTTATAAAAAAAACATCATTGCATAAGAAACATAAAACACCATTTTATTTAAACTACATTCATAATTATCACTATCAAAAAGATTTAAGAAATATTTTTTAATCGCGACACTTCTGGATTTTTTATTCAATTTTTCGTGTCTTAGCTCATCGAGCAGTTAATTGTATTCGGAATGGCCAATATTTTCCAAGAACCTTCTGCCAAACTTTGTTGAGCAAAACTTAGACAAATGATAATATCTTCTCTTAAATGTTCTTCATCTCTGTTGTAATATGTTTTACATACATTTGTTTTTATATATGTAAGTATATAAAAGTAATATTAAAGTAATAAAATAGTTGGTAGTAAATCTAAGTTTGATCAATTAATAAAAATGTTATATTAATTATAGTTTTTGTATTAGTATGGTTAGACGAAAACTCGAATAGAAACAGCTAAATTATTGCTCAATGCCTTTTTTCCTGATGATAATTCCAATGATGATACGGATGAACAAAAAATCACCAGGAATGGTGCAAAAACTGCATGGGAAACTAAAATACCTGATGATCCACAAATTACTGATTTAGAAGTCGCAAACTCTGTGCAAAAAAAGCACCAAGAGAAAATTTCTTTAGATATCTGTCATCAAGCCATCCGAACAATTTTATCTATTTAACATTTCTGGATAAGGAAGTCGTGAGTAAGCATGTTGATTTTTTGGTGATAAGAGATACATAAAAGTGGCAGTTAATATTTTTTTGTAATACTGATAATAAAACTGATCTGAATAGTGACAAATGCACATGAGAATATTTTTTATTTAATTTTACAAAACGCCCAAGGGGCATTACAAAAAGAAAACAGGTAAGTACAAACATAGTAAGTCATGATTTAAAGTATCAACAACGCTTTTTTGTAAACATGTAGAAACAATAAAAAGCACACTGCCATGCAAAATAAAAAGTGAAACTTTACATGGTAAAAAAGAAAAAAAAAATATGGATATAAGAAAAGTAATTAAATTTAAAAGCAAATTGTAAATAACTTGTAAAGAACTTAAACAAAAAAATATATAAATTTACAAATACTTATACGTATAAAAAAAATGCTATTAACAAATTATTGTTAAAAACAATTAATAAAAATTAGTGTACAGTAAGTATATATATAATAAAATATATAAACAATGTAAAAAATATAAGATATCTAGGAATCGAAATCGATTAAACCTTGGACTAGACGATTCACATAGATAATGTTTGAGAAAAAGTTATAAAAACTTGGTTATGTATTTTTTATTTAATTTTTTTTTTTTAAAGAAATATTTGCGTTTTTTTGATTTATCAAAATATTTCATTTTGAAGGCCACTTTCAACGAGTAGTAAATAACTCACTATTTTAAAATGGGAATTAAGTTGGCGTATTCGAATCACAAACCTTTGATCCGTGAGCCCGAGACACTAGTCATAGCACAACAACCCAATTTTTTGAACATCATAAGAAACATTCTTGACAAAAAAACTTTAATTCAATATGACAAATCATTAAAGATTACTGAATAATTGCATGGGATGGAGCCAGCAAAAGTAGCATACCTTGGAGATTTCATAACAGTATTTACTTAAGGCTTTACTTGGGGCCCCTATCAGAACACCCACAACGGAGGTGTTTGAACAATCAGGTGTTCTGGACGCCAGGAAACCCTATGTTAGGGAACTTCTCGAAACAAGATAAAAAAAATACAACTATTCGTGTAACTTAAAATGACAACCTCGTTTGGTCAGAAGAGTCACATGTACCTTGCTCTTAAAATTAACAACACTATACCTATTGATTTAAAATTAAATATAAATGAACAACATTTCAAATTATTTGTTAAAAAATGGCTTCTGAATTTGAGTCCCGAGAACTGCCTTGAGATGGTTACCCCACCAAAACAGTAGTTTATTTGAACTAGAAACCATTGTTGTACGTCTGCTATTTATAATTTATGTTTCAATCCATACGGTGTTTTGATTATTATACCTAACATTGTCGTATATATACGAGTATATATCTATTTGTGTGGATGTTGGAGGACCGGCAGCTGGCCGGTGTAGAGGAACCTAATAGCCCACGACGGTAGCATGCTTCTCGACTCAATAGTTGCACAGTATCTTTGTGTATACAATTACTTATTCATTTACTAATAGGTAGTTTATTACACATTGTTTAAGACATCAGTCCCAACTCCATAGGACTAAAAGTCCTGTGTTGAGTTGAGACGAGCAATTAATGGACATAGACACATAAGTATATCATCAGAAATTGTATATAGGATCAGAAACACAACAAATGTTTAGCACGTCAATATGGTTCACAGTAAACTCAAACATCCGGAAAATCATCAAGGAGTTTCCCATTCAAATCCCTCTCACTAAGGAAAATCTAATCCTTAACTCCTCTTTTAAAAATAGTTTTTTTTTCCTTGAGAGCTTAATGCGCTCTTCCAAAATATTAAACAGTCTCGGTGCAATAAAAGAGAAATGTTTCTTCTTCATGAATTGGAACAACTGTTATGACGCGTATGTTGGAGGCAATTATCAAGGCTTTGCGCAATATTTTGAGTAGCAGTAAAAATTGCGTCTGTCGTGATTCTACCCACTTAGAAACCAAACTGGTTATTTGATATAGCACTGCTACTTTTAAGAAAATTGAGTAGTTTTTTTTGTAATTATAGTAGAGAGAGAGATAGGACGATAATTTAAAATAAGGGTTTTTCACCAGATTTATAAATATGATATATTACTATTATTATTGTTTTTTTGTTTTTGTTATTATTGATTTGAATTTTTATTTGCTTATGCATGTGTACATGTATGCGTACATTTATGTGTGTGAATATATGCGCAAATATTATTATAAATACCAACTACTGTAATTAGAACATTATAAAAACTAATGAAAATTAATGCCTCTAAAGGGTTATTCCCGGTGAGATACAGGAAATATAATAAATGGAAACTTTTAAATAAAATATATAAATAAAATAAAAAAATATACAACTTTATTTGTTTTTTTTTAAACGATGAAAGGGCAAAATCAAAATATTGTGTCGGTCAAAACTGGTAGGCGAGTGATCATTTATTATCTGCGTTTCACTCCAGTATACTTTAGTACATGACAGGCTGTCATTTTTGTGGTAGAAATGCCAATTAACCTAACATATTACAAAGACCAATGCTTAATCTAGAACTTTCTCGAACAATACTCTACCGATTTCATAGTTTAATCAGCCGAAATTGACGCCAGCGCACTATCTGTTTTGAGCATTGTCTTACACCTACGGAGAGCGGTTCGGTGATCACCTCTGTCGGGCTATAGAAGGCGTAGTGCTATTGAAGGCATAGTGCTATTATACAAGTACTGTACTCCCCTTGTTAAATCCTGGCCAAATAGTTAGTCTGCGTCCTTACAAGTTAAAGTTTATGCTCACACGGCTAATAAATAGTTACTGCACGAGTCACCACTTTGCCAAGCTGATTAGTTATACAGAGTATTGATAAACTTCTAACTAAATGTTTTTAAATATTTGTATATAGCCACTTAATTTTTTTTTTATGTTTACCGGTTTCAAGATGTGCCCGTATTATTGTCAGGACACCAATTAAACCAACATGCAAAACCCACTATACCCCTTCACTATAGTTAATGGACAAAAATAACTTACTTTAATATTTCATAGTCTTTGATCATAAGACTCACTATCATGCATCAAATAATCAAAATACGGTGCAATTGGAGTACTTATCCAGTGCCTTTTGCACCATTGACTACAGATCAGACGCGTTGTAGTTTCGTGGTAGCGTTGCAGACTCCGGATCAATATGTCTGAAGTTTGAACCCCGCTCTATCACAACTTGTTTCCCATTTATTTTTCTAACAGAAAATGGATCGATATTTAAGTAATATTTATTTTTTATTCGACCAATTTGAAATTTTTTATTTTTTTTAAATGTTTTTTTTATTTCTTTTTTTTGTTTTTTTACAATATACATAAGAGTTAAAACAAAGTTTACAAAAAATAAAGGATAATTACATAGCAATGAAATAGAATATGTATATTAACAGTAAAAATAATAAACAAAAAAATCCCACAAAGGCAGGGCCTGTTCGTGGGTATACAAGAAATAATTGTAAGAAGTAATTGGGCCTCCTGGCCTGTTGTTGTGCGAAAAAAAAAAAAATGAAATAAGAAAGAGAAAAGAAAATTTTATGTAAAAGATCATAAGGTACTTTTATTCAATTCAATATTAAACTTCCCGACATTTCAATGACGACCGGTTTCAGTGTGAAAAGTCCCAAACAGATTTGTTTGCGTCACATGACTCCGCCAACAGTTGAATCGGTACTTACTCGTAGGAGTGTGTAAGAGCCTTGCGGGGATTAGAGACGAGAGGGTGTTCCTCCCGCCAACGCTGTGCCTTCACGCGTTGCTGCCGCTCCGTCGTGACGCCACGCGTTGCCGCTACGCTGTACAACCATGTCCTAACGCCCGCCACGCCGCTACGTCATACCTCCATGGCATGACGCCACGTCGTTCCGCAATGACACGCTGCCGCGTCGTGTCACCGCGCCGTTCCGCCGAGCCGCGCCTTCAAACAGAATGGTTGTTGTCATTCTGGGACTCGAGTTTCGAGAACGAGTGGCGTTTAAACTGACAAGCTACTAGTTTCAACATTTAATACTAAAATACTTCAATCGGCTTAAATAAAGACTGACGATAAGAATTCTTGTTGATTGTGAGAATTATATATTTATTTATTTTTTTTACAAACACTTTTTTATTCAATAGGTGCGAAGGTTTTCACGGTCGCTGTTATCAATATTATGTATCTTTTTTGGGTGATACCGTGTATGTTGGATTTGATCCGACGTTTCGGCTACCATTGCAGGAGCCATCTTCAGGGAAATTTTTTTATTCCTTTTTATTTTATTTGATTTAAGGCTGTAGTCTGGTAAAACGCGCGCAAAATTAGGAAATCATAGAATTTAGCTATTTTAAAACGAATGTTTTTTTTTTAATCGCGCAATAATAAAAAACATACCGTTACTAATAAGGGCAGGAACGAAGGTCAATAAGATGTTGTTATAAATTGAATATTACAACCATAATTATCATTTTATTTTATTTTTAAATAATGCAATTCTTTAAAAAAAGGAAGGCATAATTTTACGTAGAAATAAAGGAAAATGTCACAAAAATGTATGTGATTTAAAATGCTTGTATTTCTTTTCAGAAACAAAAAATTAAGATTTTGCTGCCGCCACTTTCATGTTAAATTAATATAGTTTAATATTAATAAAAAAAATAGTTTAATATTTAATCTTTATTGAGATCCCAAATACCTAAGTTTAGTCTAAATTTAAAATGGCGTAATCTGCCAGTCCAAAAGTTTTTATATTTTAGTTACATGAAACTTTAAAGTATATTTTTTAGTAGAAATACCTTTAAAAAAAAAAATTATTATCTAGTTTATGTTTTTTAAAATTATTTTATTATTGCGTGTTTAAAAAAAAATCGTTTTAAAATGGCAAAATCGTGTGATTTTCTAATTTTGCGCGCGTTTTACCAGACTACAGCCTTAACATGGCTTAACGCCTTTTATTATACACAGTAATACAAAATACGTTGAAAGGCCCTATCCACTTACCCGGATCCGTTTAAGAGCTCTTTTTTTTACTAAAGTTAAAGGTTTATAACTTTTTTTTTTTTATTTGTTAATATTATTTGCTCACAAACGATCTATATTTTCTTAGAATAAACATGAGGTACTTTCAATGCTCCTATCTCTCCACTGGTTATTCTGTAACAGTTTATATAAAGGCTCTTATGTCGGAGTGATCATCAAATGTCCCTGGCTACCGCACCCGTCACACGTCGAGCTCTCTATTTCATGTGCCAGCAGTTCGTATGAACTATGCCCAGAACTCTCCACTTATACGTTTAGCTCGTGAATATTATTTAAAATTTCCCCCTATTGATCCGTTTAATTGTCACGAATTTACATTTAAAATGCGCATTTTAAAACAAGCTTCTAAATTACTATGATAAAATCTTATATTTTCTCTAATTTATAATATTATTTATATTTTTATATTTTTGACACTTGTGCAATAATATTTACATACATGTCCACCCTCATTTCATTAAAACACCCACTCACCCACCCTCTCACACACTTACACTAACACAAACACACTATCATATATTATACGAGTATTTAATGTATTTCTGTGGATATCAGTCATTGTTTTTATTCTCTGTATATTTTATTTGTTATATTTTTTTTACATGTGCTACTGTTGATATCCCTAATAAATAAAATAAAAATAAAAATAAACCTTTTTGCATTTTTATTACCTGTTTGAAAAATACTCTGATGAATCATGATGGCTGAAGCCATCTATCGACAGCAAAAAAAAATTCTCAACCCCAAAAGAGAATCAAAGTGCATAAATTTACTCTATTTCCAGAAGCACCCTATTCAACACAAAAACCTGGCATCCACCAATTTACAGCCTGGCATCACCCTAGTCAAGACCTATCAACCTATCAAGCTAATAACCACACGGTATGAAAAACAATCAACATGTGGAAAAGCTAAGATAATGTTGTGGTTAAACATAGGCAGAATGTTATTGTAATACAGTGAGTAAAACGGTCATACTAGCCAATTATAGAGCAATAACCCAGTTAATGCCTAGTCTTCTATGTCCTTTTTTCAAAAATATTTTTTAATTTTTTGTTTTGTCGGAAAAATTATGTAGAAATGAGTTTGAATTACCATAAAAACAAATTTGTAACTATTATTTATCTATGTATTTCAAATTTTTATCTCAATGAATCATTATATTAATATATAAACAAGTATTTTTTATTGAATTAATTTCAACAATGTTTTGAGTACGTACAAATGTTTGCAGACAGGCTGGATTTCCTCTTCACGGAGTTATTTAGATCTCATTCTAATTTATTTAAAAAATATTGGGTCATGTTACTCTTTCAATTTGATGACGTTATCTTACTTCGGAATTTAAGAAAGGTAATTAAATGTATTTTTAGCTAGAAACGTGAAGGATATCAAACAAACCCGGGATTTGTGAATCAAATATATTCCTATTTGGGCGGCCTCCGTGGTGTGGTGGTCAAGACGCTTGACTCACAGACGGTAGGTTCCGGGTTCGATTCCCGGTGAGAACACAAAAATTAAAATGTGATTTTTCTCAAGTCTGGGTGTTCTGTGATGTAATTCACCACTGTAATTGGGCCTCCTGGCCTGTTGTGGTGCAAAAAAAAAAAAAATAATAATAAAAATAAATAAATAAAAATGCTTATCATATTCTCAGTTTATTTTATATACTTAATAAATGGTGACATATTTAGATGTTTGTTTTCTGAATCTTTGCGAATGCTTTCTTCAAATTGAAGAGTATGATTTAAAAACCTTTAAAAGCGCAAAAAAAAGCATAAACTAAATATCACTGTTCTGCCGACATAATTTTGTCATTCGAGGGAATATACTCGTAATTTAAGATGTTTCCTTGACTCTTAAAGTGTTTATGTCCATTTTAAGTGACAACTACAAAATCTGTAACACGATCGAGATGTAACGTTGCGCCTAGAGTGATAAAAAAGAACGACAGTATAGCTATCTTTTTCGCTCACTTACAAAACACAGTGACATCACATTGCCGGTGACTGTAAGTTTGAATATTGACAGGTTAGATCTTGATGCCGGCTCAAATAATTTGGTAATTATAACCAAAGGGAATGGTAAAAAGTTGCAATCTGCATTTTTCCAATTAAATATAAGTTTGTTTTGGTTTTAAAAAAATCTCTTTTCTTTTTGTTTAAATCATAGCCGTTATTGTTTTACCATCGAAAACTTTTTCCTGATTTTTTGTTTATATTTTGGTTTGTCAGAATGGTACTCAATTATCTCAATACTGTGGGTATTTAATATAAAGTATAAAAAATGTGGCTCCATACAAATCCTAGCTAAAAAGTCGTCCCTTAAGAAAAAGGAATGACCAGCGGAAGAAACAAGTATTGTCACGTCAAATCACGTCGACTTTGCCAAGCAAAACAAGTAGTACAGTAAAAAGCACGGACTGTTTACACTGGTCTACTGTGAGTTCTATTCAGTTTGTTGCTTCCTTCCGCATACGCGTCATCTTTGTTTATAGTTTCACTATACACCCAACTAACTGAACAGGACAGAGATAGGAGAAAAATTACAACCAGTTAATACTGGTAACATATAATTGAAACATTTTTTTAGCATTAAAATAGCTATTTAAAACCAATATTGATTAAGATAAAAAAATTACTTACCGGTGAAAATTTTTATCATCACTTTTTCTATCTTCTCCAGATCGATCTTTGCAGTATCTTAGCGTACATTATAAACATTTTAGTAATTGCGAGAAGACAAAAGTTCAAATGTAGCCGGAAAATACTCGCAACAGACTAGAGCCCTTTCTATCAATCTTATGCCAATTGACCGCAGGTTCAAGAACCATATTTCGAACACTCATATTTACTTTTGTTACATATATATACCGTAATGCCGTATCTATTTATTTTAAAAACGAAATAAAATGACAATCATATGCTCAGTATTTGTTAGTTTTTGACCCAATTTTACATAAATACATTTTTTTTTAAATGCGTATAATTTATTGTATATATTTTTTTTTAGACCTAACATATCTCGTATCCCAAAACTGCTTTTAAAAAAATGTTAAGAAAAAAATTAAGATTCCACAAAATACAAGAGTTTTTGATTATTACTAGTATTAATGTGTTATATTCATCTAAGGAACATGTTTCAACGTTTTTTTAAATTAAATGTACGATCAGAGAAACGTAAAACCAAATAAAAAATAAATAAGCATATTTGTAGTTATTAAAACAAGATCTTCAAATCTTCGTCCAAGTTATTACACGTTTCCTTTTATTGTTCAGTCAGTGTTGATTAGGGTTCGTCTTTGTTTTAAAGAACTTTTCTTTTTACAATCTGGTGCCCTTATTAAATTACTGCGGCAACTTTTGTTATCTCGCTCTTGAAATATTGGAGTCTTTGAAGGGCCTCCTCGTGGAAAAGAATAAGTGAGTTACCAACATCTAAATTGAAATTATCAAAATGGCTTTTTGCTAACTTAGAAAACATAATTGTAATTATTTTTCTATATCTAAGGAACAGTGAGTTACCATATTTTTTTATGTAATTACGAACAAATTACAAAATGAAAATATTAAATCAGGAAAAAGGAGAGATGTTCTTACGTGAGAAAGTTGCGGAACACTACAGAAAATAAAAAGTTCACTAGACGTCATTAAGGATACGTCATTAAGCTTACTTCAACTGTAAAAGAAAGAAGAAAAATGTTCGACGTGACCAAACATAAGAAACGTCTTCGTATGTTTTTCCTCTCCAACGTGCTGGCACTTATACGTACATCATTAGTTCTTTTTTTTTTAAGTTTGCCCCTTCCGCGATATTCCACTAATGCGATTATTTTTATAAATGTAGGATTTAGATAGTTAAGGGCTGAAGTTACTACTCCAGTTATAAATCGCCGGAAAAGACACGAGGTTGCTGGTTAATGCGCATTTATTACATGGCGAATAAATAGCGAATTGTGTTGCGCGAATGTAACGTCGATAATGGGTTGAAGAGACTGCTTTTGATCTGCATGCTGGAACTGAGTGACGTCGTCGAGCTGGACTGAGGTGAACTGAACTCGTTGGGCTGACTGACTGGCGTTGCGTCTTGTGGTTTATTTATAGACAACAATCATTTGCAGTTCATTTCTTCATGGTAGGGCCGATGTGAATGTACTGCAGAACGAAACTCCAGATTTATGTGCAATACTGTTAGAGTTGCAAAATCACAAGTTGTATTGGATTCTATAGAAAATGATGACATTTATTTCTTCGCTCATAACACTATTTCAGGTGAAACGTTTGAGCACGTGTGTGACATCGATTATGGACCAAGAACCCTACATATATAAAGAAAAGGTTTTTTAGAATGTAAAACGCTCAAGTAATTAGAATAATTTTTTAATTATAATTTTTTTTATTTGTATTTTTTTTATTTTTCAAATATTTTTTGTTTAGTAAAATAACAAACATTCCATTTTTTTTTTAAATGTTATATTTTGCACCACAACAGACTAGGAGGCCTCACTATAGTGGGGAATTATAACACATAACACTCTTGAGAAAAATCCCATCGAACCCGGAACCTACCGTGCGTGAGTCAAGTGTCTTAACTATTACACCACGGAGGCCCCTATTTCATTACTAATTAATAATACATTACATAAATATTCCAACTATCCGGCTTAATGAGAGCTAGGCGTTATCCGGATATGCACAAATCCGGATAAATGTATAAATCAATAAATATTGGTAATTTTTTAAAAGAAAACGCAAAATATACTATAAAAAGCGTATCTGTGACTACTGGTGTTTTTTGAATTAAAACAAAGCGAACTTCAGATTTTATTTTAACCTTAAAAATACATTTTTACGATGAAACTGGACTTCGGTGTTTTATTCACGTAAAAAATAGCTTATTGCAATAATTTCTGCATATTTAACTTGAAAACGGCAAAAAGTGGACTCCCGTGTTTTATCCTCTAATTTAAGGTACAGGACTTAATTGCACATGTCCCGCAAAGTTAATTTCTCTGACAAAGAATCTCATTTGCGGGACCTCGCTGCTCGCACACGTTTAATTTCCTGAAAATAGCCCGGATATTTAGCAAATAGGATCACTAGAGTTCGGATAAACAGAGTTTTACTGTACTATTGTTTGAATAATAGAAACTTCTCACGCTTCAGGTACCAGTCCAGGGACTATGAAATATTTTAGTTTGAAAACACCCCTTTAAAAAATATTCCATCTCAACCATGTCGGGAATCGAACTCGAGACCTTTTGCATGGTAGGCACATGCGCTGACCATTACACTATGAGACCGAATGATATTGTCACCCAGTACTTTATAATTTTTTTCGTGCGTTATTTGCAAAGATATGATTTTTCAAAGTTACATTTATCAAATACCGCGCCAAATGACTAATCAGTGTGTCACTTTTCAGTAGTGACGTCATGAAACGGTTGGCGTTCTTACTTTCACTAACCTGACAAGAATCTATGGAATATTGCTTTGATTACTTCATTAAGTTGATCGTAATTTGCTTATTTCTATGTTATGGGTGTTTTTACGAACGTTCCGATTTAGAAAAACCTAGAAAGTTGACATAATCTCTGGTTGAAATGTCAAATTATACTCTTTTTTTCTGTGGTTAAAACGTTGCGGGGGCTTTAAGCGGAAACCGGAAATACTACACGTAGATATAAGGAGTGACGTCATTATTTACGATTTTAAAATAATTACTATTTTTAACATTTTTTATTTGTTTTTGCGTGCGTTTTTGAGATATTTCATCCTACTCCAAAATTTTTAAATATTCATGTGTACACGAAAACATTTTTAAAATTTAATTTCGGGTTGGTCTGGAATTCCTCATTATATGTTATAATGTTTGTGTTTAGTTTATAATAACACCTATAGATGGAAAGATCGGTACCTTTCAAAACTGGTAGTGTTTTGAAATAAACTCAAGTAGTCTTAAATCAATGCTTTATTATTAATTATACATTTAATCATGTCATTCCACAAAGCTTATGCCGATTTTATAAATAATACAAATACTGAATTTAATATTGTATGCAATATCAAAAATCAATTTATATGCCGGAAATTTTTTATTATTCATTTATTACTGATAATTTTTCTTTAATCCCAAACTTTTAAAATTTTCGTTCTTTTAAAAAACAGGCACTTTCCTGGGTTCAAACTAAAGATATAAACTCCTTTTTCCTGATATATTTCGTTGCTTTTTAATAGTAAGAAATATATTTTTAATGTTTTTTTATTTTATTTTTTAATTACTTAAAAATAAAAAAAAATCCTCCTTATATTTTATATAATACATTTTTTCTCTCTTTCTTAGATTATGCAAAAATATTTAAGCTGTCTATTGTTTATCGGAGCAAACCATTCATAAATGATATTGTGTACCCACAAACAAGCCATGCTTTCGTGGAGTTTTTTGTTTACTTTTCTTAATTTTAAGATGTATTTCATTGCTTTGTAATTATTATTTTTTTGAATATTATTGCTATTTGATGTCGTTGAAACTTATTTGAAAGGATATTTGAAGCTACAACAAACCTGTCACTCGCTCTGTTATTTCACTCAAGATTTTAGTTGATTTATATTTTGGTGTTATTATACTTTAAAGTACTTTTGCATAACGTGGTTTCATTTATTCAAATTCATTATACCAATTGAATAAACTAAATCAGTTTTGGCTCGCATGCATGTTTCTTGGCCATATTTTTTTATCACGCGAAACAAATCAAACGAATGATTCATAAAACCGTCATGGCTGGTGTTATTTTTGTGTGCACGACAGGTGGAAAGTATGTAAGCGATTTTAGGTGTCTGTTAACGGTCGCTAATTGTACATATTTATGGCTGTTTGCATGCTGTTTACAAAGAAAAACATTTGAATTAATGCGGTTTACGGCCTTGTTCGTAGGACGCTCAGCTAATCAAGCTCTCAGAGAGTTTAATAAGCATTAACTCAATATTAATTAAGGGATAACAAAAGTGAAACATTATGACGAGCGTGTTATTTAAAATATTATGTGTGTATTTGAGATGTTGCACGTATTAAATTTAATCCTTTACAATGAAAAATGTAAAAAAATATTTTTTATCTTCCGAATACATTTCATTATGTTTTGACTTTACACAAAAAAAATAAATGTTTTTTATTATAAAAATGATTAGATGCCAGACTGTTTCTAAACTGATTCATAACTCACGCATAACTTTCATTTTAAAAACTCGATATTATTATCTTTTGTTCAATACATTTCTTTTAACTCTTTTTTATTTAATTTTAATATTTTAGATCGTTTGTTAATATGTAGTTTTTTTTTTTGGAGATGTAAATTTAAATTCGTTAATCATTTTTTCTTTTACTTTTTTACTCTATTTATGAGCATCCACTATTTTTTTCCTTAAGTTTTAAAATTGTAATTAAAATGTTTATTCTTTACTTTTATTGTATTTTTCTCTCCTTTTATATTTTATGAAAAATATTTTAAAGCATTTTATCTGGTTTTTCTAAGTTTTTTTTCTTCTCCAATCATTTTTTTAAAGCATCAGAAACCAAATAAATTTATGTTGTTTATTTCATATGAGGGTGTGTGAGGGTGTGTGTGTATGTGTATGTCTATGTATGCCTATATGGTTCAAAAATTTCATTCACGACTTCAGTCAAAAACTTAGGTATAATCATTCATAAGAATTAAGGGTGGCACGATCAGGTTGACGAAGTTAGCCGTAAATTTTATAGCAGTTTGCACTCACTTAAAAGATTACAGAATTTATTGCCAAATAATGTTAAACAAACATTAGTCCCGAGCTTACTTCTTCCACTCCTTGACTATGCGGATGTATGTTATCCAGATGCTAACTCTAAATTACTTGATAAGTTGAAACGATCTCAGAATGTTTGTATACGTTATATCTTTGATCTTCGCAAATTCGACCGCATAACGGAATATCGCACGCAACTACACTGGCTCAGTATCAGGCATAGAAGAAACATTCACATTCTATCCGTTCTTCACACTTTTTTAAATAATCCCACTTCGTTTGTTTATCTGAGAGAGCACTTCCAACCTCTATCACAACACGGACTATCTCTTCGTTGTAACGAGAGAACCCTTTAAATACCCTTTCATCACTCTATTTTCTAGCCTCCTCTTTCGCGGTAGTAGCTGCTCGATTGTGGAAGTATCTATCTACAAATGGTAGAGACGCTCTTCCTTTATTTACATTAAATTCAAGATTGAAATGTCACTATCTAAATATTTAAGTTGTTCCTTTATCCTTCTTCTTTACTTCCCATCCCTTTTCATCTCTTCATAGTATAGTGTTAATGTTTTTTTTTTTTGTTAATCTTTTTTTTCTTTTATTTTAAATTTCGTATAAAATCGTTAGGTTCAATTTGTCCATGTACTTGGAATTTTCTCAAACTGAACGGTTTAGGTAGGTAGGAATAAAAAGCCTTAAGGCAATATGCCCGCCTTTATATGTATTTAAATTGTATTTGTATATAAAGTGTTAAATAATTACAAAATGTCTGTACTCTTTTTGTTTTCATAATCAAAATGTTTATCTATGGATTCGAAGACAAACCGCTATTTAAAAGTTTAAATGCGAGTATGTTTAAATATTTTATATTTTTTGTGATGTATTAATATTGTAGTTCATGTGTATTTTTTTGAAAAGGTACTTAATAATTTAAAAAAAATAACAATAAAAAAATCAACAATATTTGAATTGGTTCAAATATTTGTTGACAAATACTGAATTTCATCAGATTAGACAGGAGTGGACTAAAGGACATATTGTTTATTTGAATATTGATTAAAACCTTACACCTTCTTCTTTATGTTACACTGATTGAAAACATCGCTTGTATTTTTTTGGTAATTTATTTATGTTGTTCTAAAAACATTATTGTTTGAAATAAAATAATCTATTGTAAGACGTCACTCCCCATTATGTACACAAGAATAATTTATTTCTTTTACGTAATGGGAAACGTTAATGTAAATATATGTATTTGATAAATGTAAAATTGTATGTAGTTGTAATATTGTATTTTTATTTGTTATTAATAAAATATTTATTTTTAATTTTTAAAAAGCTTGATATTACGGGCATATATATTAAAATAATTAACACCGCTAAAATTATAGATTAAGTTTATGTTTATTTTAAAATTATATCGTGAAAAAGAAGCACGTAATAGATCTGAAATTAAATAAAATTAACCGAAATAATTGGTTTCAAAAAAATTGTTTTTATTTTTCATTTAATTATATAATGAATAACAACAGCAAATTAGGGAGAAAAATATATTTACTTAAAAAAACTGGATTACGTTTTTAAGAAAAATCAATAACTGATATTTGAAAAATGATTATAAAACATCCCTTCGAGAATCGGGATCAGTTTCACTGGTTTCCAAAATGTGTTTTGAAACTTCTGGTTTCATAGCGTTGTTTGTTTTCAATCTTCAAAGTTTGTGTTTGTGACAGATGTTTGACCTTATTAAGGCTTTGCTCAATAATTTTAAAGTATCTCCAAAAGCGAACAACTTTCGATATAATTACTTTTGAGCCAAACAAAATAAAAACATCAAAATAATAAAATATCACCATCATCCCTATTTACGCACTAAGTGGTGCATAGGGCACTACATTAGTAACCAAACGCAGCTTAGTTTGATTATCTGTAATTTTTTAATTTATTTAAATTTTTGTACATTATGTAAAGTAAACATTGGCGGGCGCATTGCTAAATGGCTATTTCTTTCAACCATCTAATAAAATCAATGTTTTATTCATGTAATTTGAGTTACAAAACAAATTCAATAGAGAGTAGAATAAAAAGTAAAATCTATACAAAAATAGAAATCACTGTATTTACATAAAAATTAAAAGAGGATATATTAAGGAAGAGAAAGGATGTTTTTCTTTAAAAGTTATTGAAACAGACAATACTCTAGAAATATCTTTGATAGTGGATGGAAGATGATTCCACAATCTAGCCACATAGACACTTTATTTTTATTTATTTTATTTATTTAACATTTTGTACATAATGTTATTTGTACATTGGCGGGCTTATTGTCAAATGGCAATTTCTTCCAACCAACCAATAAAATTAAAGTTTTAAGTTTTATAATTCAAGTTACAGAACATATTCAATAGAAAAAAAAGATTTAAAAGCCAAGGATATATTAAAATAGGTATAAACGAATTCAAAAAACCTATTTAATATCATGATATATAACCTTAAATCAAAAATATTACTCAATGGGAAAAATAAAAAAAAGAGGAAAGAGGAAAAAGGAAAGGATGAGAGATTAAGGAAGAGAAAGGAGATGGTTTTTCAGACGTAATTTAAGCAGAGATAATGTAGTAACGTCTTTGACGATGGATGGAAGATGATTCCACAGTCGAGCCACATGGACACTATATGAGTTAGAGAAGAAAGAGGAATTGTGGATGGGCTTTAAGAGAGTGCCTTGAGAATTAGAACAAAGAGGTAAACCATATGAGTTAGAGAAGAAAGAGGATTTGTGAAAGGCTACTAAGAGGGTGCTTTGAGAACTTAAACAAAGAGATAAACCATAAGCTGATAAGTGTTACATGATAGTAAGTTGATAAGCAACAATACTTCGACTTCATATGGTAAAAATGAAGCCATCACTACACTTCATACTCTAGGCAATAAGTACCACGACGTTAGTGGTTCATTCCAAGTGAAGTTTAGTATCTACAAGGCGGCCCTTCTGCATTTCCTGGATAAATTGGTCGAGTTTTTATTTATTTATTTATATACGGCATTTCTGCTATTTACATATATGTGGTATAAAGAGTGCTTAAAAATAAAAATATTTAAAAAAAATCGAGTATGAAATATCAATTTACTCGTACTGTACACATTATTCATTACTTGAAATACATATATATTTTAAAGAAATTATACTATAACAAAATACATTAATCAATCAAATTATAACTATTCCAACCCAATCTTCTAAAGATGATTTGCTCTTTTTGATAAAAATATGTCGGTCACTTTATTTTTTAAGTTAGGCAGAGATAAACTAAATATATCAAAATGTGATGCATATTCATTCCCGGTATTCTGTAATCTAACAAGAGGTGAGTTATATTGAGCTACCGTTCGAGAATTTCGACAATAAAATATTGTAGATGTTCTGCTTAATCTAGGTGGTACATAAAATGAAATCAATTTCAGTAGATCGGGGGTATCAAACATTGGTTTTATTATTTTATATAAGGTCGTAAGATGGGTAAATGTTCTTCGTTCTTGCAATTTAGTTAATTTAAGAGAGTATAACATTTTGTTATAATTGAGTCTATAAAGGACAAACATACATGATATTTTATAATATTTAGTTTGAATTCGTAATTCCCATGCAAGATTCAAAATTCTTAGCCACACAACGGAGGTTGCTGTGTTTTATGTTTATCAGGTGACGTTGCGCAGTTGTTTAGCCTGCCTAATGTGAAGCTGGCGTCGCTGGTTCGATTTTTTCTAGTTGTCTTTGTGTTGTGGTAATTTTTTTTATTTCTTTCCCATGTGCTTCCATAGCTTTAAAATAGAGACATGAATTTATTTATTTTATTAACATAAACGGCAAATCTGCCTTTTACAAAAAAATTTAATGCTTATATATTTAGCTTATTTATTTTTTTTTTTTTTTTTAAAACATAAATTTCCTTACCCTTAAAAAATTCAACCAAAATATTTTAAAGGATTTTGATTTGTTATAAAAATTTGTGTTCTAACTTCAATATTTTTTTTTGTTTCAGATGAATGCAAATGGACTCCTCTGTGAAAACTCCATACAATGGAAGTAGTATCGTCATTATTATAAACTAAAAAAGTTTTATTATGTAAAAAATACATAAGTTAATTTCATAATGAAGTGAAATAGCTGAGTTTTATGTGCAACATAAAAACAAGTCTAATAAGGATGGAAAGTTTTGTATAACCTAAAAAAGTAATTAAATATAAAACTTCACAAAAAAGTGTTAGCAATGAAGCCAGCTCATCTGATTATCTCTCTCGCCGGAGTCATCTCCCTCTCTCTAACGGACGCTAAAATAGGTAAGAGAACTTTTTCTTTATCCTGACTTATAATTTTGACGGTTTGTTAAGCTATATTAAATTTAATTATATTTAAAATATTGGATAAGAAACAAGACACTACAAGACACGGAATATTTTTTTTAAAACCTAAATTTTCACCTACTTCAAAAAATGAATAATTCAGCAGTTTAAAAAATAGCCTAAAATAACAAACGAACGCTAAAATTGATATTTTTGTTATCACATTATACTTTTCAGCTTACTTTTACAAACCTAGTTACACCCATCATTACAGTTTGTGTAAATTTAAAAAAATATTATTGTTACATAAAAATTGCCAATGCGCAAATATCAAATAGCGCTTTCACAATGCCGATCTTTCAAAATCAAAATAAATAGTATAAACAATCTCTTTCAAAAATACTCATGATAAATAATGTACCAAAAAATCTCTTGTATAAATCTTATGTATATATACATACATATACTCGGATATATTTTTTTTAAGTAAACAGTTAAGTACTTCTATAGATTATCCCAAACATTTCAATTTCGCGGGCATCCCCAACAAGTTGTAAATTACTTACTATTAGAAAATTGGAACCTAGTTTTTGTAGAGCAGGGTGTGAACCTTGAACGTCTAATTTGTGAGTTTGTGACGATAACCATAGAACCACAACCCGGTACAGTTATAGTTACTTTTAAATTCAATTAATTTATAAGTGTTATTAAATTTTTTTAATTTTTTTTATTTTTATTCATTCATTTAAAAGAACATTTAAAAAAAAAATCTGTCCCTATCTATATGAGAGCAAGAGTCTTATATTGAGTTGGGATATAAGAAAATTAAAAGAGGAAACATGCATATTATTATAGAATACTACAAATTAAAATTATAACATATATTTCAATTAACATCTGGACAACACGTTTATTAGTACTATATATAAATCTACGCAATGTCTCGCAGGAGTCTCCTATAGTGGTCTCTTCCCTTAGATAAAATCCAAACTTGTACACTTCTATTAAAAATAGCTTTCGTTTTGGAGAACTTAATATGTTCATCCAGAACATTGAACACTTTTGGGGCCACAAAAGAGTTATTTCTCTGAGCCAGTATAATTAATTTTGTACCGGCAAATTGCGTATCTCAAACTTTTTTTTTATATATCAGCTTATTATACATTTTTTGAGACATAAGTCCCAATTTCATGGGATTAAAGGCTTCATTAACACAGACATATTATATCACCACAAAGGTTACATAAAATCAGCTATATATATTCTCGATTAAACTTAGCCTTCAATAACAGTTTTTTTAATTAATTTTACTTTAATCCCCTTTTTATGGATTCCCAATTTTTTCCCCTTTTAAGAGTTAAAATATTAAAACAGAGATGAGAAACATTTAAAAGAAGGTAATACAGAAGTCTAGGCATCTACAGGGCTTATGACTTGTCAATGGCTGGTTTAAGTGGCCAATTTACACACTGTGTAACATTCACCATTCTGCCCATATTTGAGCATCTATATTCCTTCAATTATTTCATCTGTTATTGTTGTGAAGTTTAAAAGCTGAAACTTTTATTTATGCGGGTGAGATTCGTCTAGTTAAATTATTTCACCTACATGCTAGGCAACGCCTGAAAATCTTTTTTCTTCAATTTCTATACTTCTTCATGGACCAGGTGGGTTTATCAACAATATTTTGAGTTTGTCCAAATGTTTGTAGACAAGGACTGGTTTCAACTTCCTGGGGAGCTGTTGATATTAACATATTACAACAGAGATGAAGAACATTTAAGAGAAGGTAATATAGAAGTCTGGGCATCTACAAGCCACCTTAACTAGTCATTGACAAGTCATAAGCCCTGTAAATAAGAATATTGTTAGTTGCTTTAGTTTGGATTTAAATTAAATAATACTTTCTCAACATGTACAAAGTATGTGATACTGCTTTTTTTTTCAATTTCTGCGAAAAAAAAGTATACCTGTTTTTCTTTAATGTTTCGTTTTTGACGGATGAAGCTGGATCACGTTTTTCCTACAACTAAATATAAGAGAATTTTCTTATTCATATTTTTGATTAAGCTCAGCTTCGCGTCGTTAATATCCTGGCGTTTTCTTTGATATCCAAGATACTGCTGAAATAAGTATATGCGTGAGCGTGTGACACTCGTATTTAAACTTATACCAGATAAATAGGAAATGTCTCCTGTCAAAGAAGGAAGATACGGCCCCACCCAAAGGAGAGAAATACAATGTTGACTGATGCTTTGCACGCGATTCTTGCTTACTGCAAAATGTTTCTTTATAATATATTTTCCTAAAGGAACGTGATGAAGAAATGCCTTCGTGCTGAATTCGTGTTACATATATTAAACGGTACTTCTGTACAAAAATACACAATAATCATTCCCTTTCAGCACCTAATGGTACATAAAGCACTGCATTGGTAGAACAACAGCAGCATATCTTAATCATTTTTGTTTTCTAATTATCAAATAATCATTTTCAAAATCAACCCCTTTCTGCATTTAATAATTTGTAGGGTCATTAGTACACCAACCGCAGCGTATTTTGATCATTAGATAAACATCGGATGATCGTTCCATTTATTTTATTTTATTTTATTTTTTTCAATACAAACAGATGTACAGGTTATATGTACAATGTGCAGATATCACCCATTGAAAATATTTTTAAAAAATTCGAAAAAATCATGTGTTTCCAGCTGAAACGTGAGTTAAGGTACGAACAATATGTTCATTCAAAAACGTCGTGAAATAGCGGATATAATTTATCTACAAAAAATTGCTTCTGGTTCAATCAACTGTCCTGAACTACTGTGCAAGCTTTCTATTAATGTTCCTCCCAAAGTTTTAAGAAATAACCTTCTTCTTCATATACCTCTTGTTTCATCTAATTATAAGCAAAATTCATATTTATGGCGAACTTTCAATAATTTAAACTTAATAACTAAATCATTAAACATAGATTTATTTGCGAGTAATGATAATGACGTACGGCGTTTGCTTTCGAAATAATTTGTAATTTTTTTTATTTTCTTTTGGATTTATATTAAATTACAGTTCATTTTATGTTCGAGAATCTTTTTTAACTTACTGTAATGCTATTTGTGAAAACATGAAATATTTTTTTTTTTGAATTAGTTTTGTTTTATATTTAAGATAAATGAAGCTGTTGGTTATCCAAATAAAGAATACTATAAAAAAAAATATAAGAGTATAAATAAAAACTATAAGAAAATGGATACATAGTAGGGATTTCCATCTAATTATATGTATTCACTTAATTATATTGCAATAAAGCCACGACGATTTAAACTACAGAAATAAATAATATACTAAATAATAAAATTTTAAAATATGAACAAAAAAGGAGATTGTAGGAAGGAAAAGAAGGAAATTGATAAGGAGTGGTGAAGGAAAGCAGGAGTGGAAAATCAGATTTTCGTACCTGATGGTGCATGGGGCACTAAATTGGAAGACCAAAAGCAGCGTTTTCGATTATTTGGATTATGGTCCCGTGTCTAGTGTTGCGGATTAGGGTCAGAGGTCCGAAGTTCAAACCCCACTTTACCTCAACTTGATTTACATTTTCTAGCAGTGAGTTATTTACAACTCGTTGAAAATGGTCCCCAAAATTGAAATGACGGTAGTATATATATTTATTATTCGAAATAGTGCTGTTACATGATGGCAAGATAGTCAGATCACCTTTCTTTTCCAGCACCTAATGGTTTATATGGCTCTAAACTGATAGACCAATAAAAGCTTCTAATCTCCTACTCACTATTTTTTAAATCATCTTTATATATATAATTCCTCTGCAAGTGTGATGTCACCGAACTCCTCATAAACGGCTTAACCGATTTACATGGGGTTTTCATAAAAATATAGATCTTTGCGTTGTGCGTGTTCGTAAAAATTAAAATCTTCAATCTAATATGTAAAAAGGAAGTTAGGAGCATTAATGTTTTATTCATCGATCTACCAGGGTTACATTCGAGGAGAATGCATTTACAAAAAAACTGGAAAGATTTTGTTTTATTGAGTTCATTTTTTTTTGTTTTTGAATGTTTACAAACAGCATCTATTTTTCGTGGATCTCAATCAGATTATTTCCTTAAAGAACTATAATTTCAACCCATTTATTTATTTTTACTGGATTTTTGGTACTAATAAAAAAGTTTAAAATGCAATACAATTTAAAAAACCGTATTTGTACTTAAGTACACCCCTCTGTTGGTAAGAAGACCGAAGTTTGACGTTTGCAAAAAAAATGCCATCTTTAAAAAAATATTTATTTTTCGTTTTGAAATTCAACCATAAACATGTTACTTAGGTATCTACTTAAATTTAATATATTTCAAAAATTCACAATTTTTAGTTTTGGAATTTTATTACAAATAAGTACCGAGGTATCTACTTATCAATGAAAAGTATTTTTTCAAGGTAATAAATAGCAAGCAAGTCAACGTTCGGGCAGGACAACGTCTGTCGGGTCAGCTATTATCTTAATAATAATGTGAAAATTTATATCACCATTTCTGAATATACATCCAGTGGTGCTATGGGCACCGTATTTGAACACGAAATGCAGTATTTCTAAATTATCTGTTAAATAAAAATCAGGTGATCAGCCTTATTCTAGATACAGTAAAATATCCAGTGAACAACCACCTTTAAATAAAACATTTCCCTTGATCCTATCGGGAATTGAACCCGAAACCTCAAACATGGTATGCGCAAATTATTCAACTACAAATTGACTCTTTACTTAAGACGATTTTCACTTAAGAGTAGCCATCTAGTCAAAATGTCGCGCGTCTTGGATTCTGGTTTTATTCCACACCAGAACGGTCATGCGCCCAGACACAAACAAAGATGTATAAATGACAACGAGCAATATGTTACTTTGGTTAGCTTATATTCAAAACTGTCAGCAATTGATAAAATTATACGATAAAAAATGACTAGCTACCATTTATCAACCACGAAATATGAAAAATGATTTATACGTGGTACAACGTGACCCAATTCCACACAAAAAATGGAGAGAATTTACTTTTTTTTGGTCTAGAAAATGTCTTGTATATGGACATTTAGATTATATCGTTCCCTTTATTGTATTTTTTTGTCGTTTTTTAGATCATTTGATTTTTAATTTTTTTTTATTTATTTATTGGGGATATCAACAGTAATACATGTAACAAAAATACAACAAATCAAATATACAGAGAATAAAACCAATGACAGATATCCACAGAAATACATTAAATACACGTAAAATACATACTAGTTTGTTTGTGTGAGTGTAAGTGAGTGAGAGGGTGGGTGTTATATTGGAATGAGGGTGGACATGTGCGTAAATATTGCACAAGTGTCAAGTGTCGAAATACAAATATATATAAAATATTAAGAATTAGAGATAAAATAAAATAAAATAAAATAAAATAAGATAATATAAAATAAGACTTATTGAAACTAAGTATAAGACAAAAAAGTATGTTTTAAGACGCGCATTTTAAATGTTATTTTTTTACAATCAAATGGATCAATAAGGGGAAAGTTCAAATTATATTCACTAAAAAAACGTATAAGTGGAGAGTTCTGGGCATAGTTCGTACGAACTGCTGGCAGATGAAATAGAGAACTCGACGTGTGACGGGTGCGGTAGCCGGGGACATTTGATGATAACTCCGACAAAAGAGCCGGACTATCAAGGCGTCCACTAAGTATGTCATGAAGCATCCCCATGTCCAAAAGTAGACGGCGATCTTCTAAAGTAAGCAAGTGGTGTTTTTGGTAACTGAATTTTATACAAAATATTGCAAACATTCTATTTCTTAAATAATTACAATTTTTACACTTCTTCTTCCTCTTATCAGTCTGTTTTTCTCCAATGCTGGATATAGGCCTCTTCCAATTTTTTCTCTACTCTGTTTCCATGTATGTCTCACGAGTTCGACGTTGCGTCAATCCATCTTCTCTGTGATCTCCTTAATTTCCTTTTACTGTCGTAGAGTCTCCAATTTAATAGTCTGGGGGTCTACCTATCAGCTTTTGGTCTGGCCACAAGACTCACTCACTGCCATTTTTGTTATTCTACTATTTCAACTATATCGGTCATCTTTGTAAGGTGTCTTATCCCATCATTATTTGGTCTCTTAAAGAGACTCCCTACATTTGTAATATTGATGTTTTTTGTTGATATTTCTTGATAAAACTCCATGGCCAATGATTATGAAAAAAATATAAATAAACTTATCAACGAAACTTCTTGGTTTAGTTTTACTTTTTATTATTTTGACTAACGAGTGCTTTCGCCTTGTAGTAGGCATCTTCAAGACTGGTGAATTGTTTACAACGTTTGCAGCTTTTATACTATTCTTAACATATTTTGGAGATAAGATCAAATAAGTATTTGAACAGGAGACAGAAAACATAAATATTTACAACTAGTTTGCTGAACAGTTCATTTTTGGGAGTTTTAGGATATAATTGTGAAGGTACATAAAAAGGTCAAAGTGTCTATAATTTGTCTAAATTCATTTCCAGACCAATCTTTTTAATGGCTTTGTATAACTATTTTACAATAATTTCCAGCTCATTGACCTCTTCACTTATTATAACTATATTGTCTGCAAAACGAAGGTGATTTAGATACTTAGCATCTATTTTGATGCATTTATTATTCCAATTAAGCGTCTTGAAAACGTCTTCCAAGACTAATGTAAAAAGTTTTTAAGATACTGTATCACCATGATTTACGCCCTTTTGATCTTGATTCCCTTTTGATCTTTATCTCCGTTTTAAGATAGTCGTTTACGTTTACGTCCATGGATGTAAAAAAAAATTCTCTAGTTATTCAAGTTCAAAAGATTTGCGATGTGAGACAGTTTAGATAAACGTGTAATTGAATATGGTTTTTCTGTCACCCTCTTGCAAATGCCTCCCCGATGCTGTGCAAAAAAGACAGCCAACTGCACGGCAGACTAATTTTGTCTAGCTAAAATCGACAGAAATGAAGTTTTGCTTTCCCATTTTCCGCACCCTAAAACTGGACCGATTGGTTTTTTTTTTAAAGAAAAGTATCGCAATTGAATTTCCCGAGTCAGTCGGTACCTTTCTTGTTTTTCAAAACTATTTATCATAGTTGCCCGGAGATGGCAGATAAACTAGGCGCTTTTTCGTGTTTTTGGATGGTCCTAGCTTCCATAAAAAACAAATTATCAACAAAACAAAACAATAGAGACACGCTAATGGTAAACATCTTTTGTATGTAAAAAATATTGTTCTTGTGTCATAATTCAGAGAGAAAATACGGGATTATGCTTGTATACAGTAAAATAAATCTGCACTTAACGCAAAACGCCGGGTAACATTCACCATTATGACTGTGTTTAAACATTTGTATTTCTACAATTCTTCCATCCGTTGATATTTATGAAGTTATGCGCAAACATAGGTAGAATGGTGAATGTCACAGAATGTGTAAAGTGGCCACTTAAGCCGCCAGACAATGACATAAGCATTGTAAATGCCGAGACTTTTATATTCCCTTCTTCAAAATATTCTTCATCTCTGTTGTAATGTATTTAAAAATATTATTTGGACAAAATTACGAAACCCACTCAAATTTCGGTTTTTGTGTTAACTTGATTTGATCGCATTTTTTACGTTTCAATAAAATAAATAAAAATAAGTTTACTTGAAAATATTTTCATCTAAAATATTAAAAATAAATATATAATTTTTACTGAAAACCAATAATATACAAAAGCTCTAAATACAGTTAATGGCTCTGGAAAAAACTGATACAACTGTTCATATGGCACTGCATTGTTACACTAAATGAAAAATATATTGTTCATCTGTTACATGAAGGTAAGGTGATCAGCCCAACACCGGTCCAGGCACATGAAATATTGCTAAGTAGAACTACATTTTTAATCATTGTTTTTTTTTTATTCGACTTTTCCGGGAATCAAAACCGGGACCTCAAGCATGGTAAGTGAACGCGCTAACCACTGCAACACAAATACTTATCTCTACTCGATTTCCTTATCCGGGATTTTTACCTGAGAGTAGTCATGGAGTCAAAAGAACTCGTTTAGGATTCTGGTTTTATTTTACTTCCAGAACTGTATTTAATAAGTCTGGAAACAAAGATAGAAAGTAATCGGTAATCTAATTCAAAGAACGATTAAATAAATACTTCGAATGATTCTGTGATTAAAAACTTAGTAGACTAGAGTTTATATCACAAAAATATGACATTAAATTGTTTTGGTAACAAATAACAAAATCAGATGATATTTCAGTCAGAAACCATAACAAGTATTAGAATTTTTAATTACAACATCCCGTTTTTACATTCTTGTTACCATTGCTTTGAATTTTTTCTGCTTTTGACGTAACACCAAATGTTACGGTCATGTAAGGGTTGGTTTCAAAAGGTTTTTAATTAGTGACATTGTTGTAAGTAGTTTTGGCTTTCCTGGTAACCCATCACATAGTATGCTTCCCGCAGAGCATTTTATACATAGCATATCAATTAGATATTGATTAATAGTTCCTTTGTGGTACTGAGAGCTGTAAACACAGAGAGATTCGAAGCCTGCCCTTTGATTGGATATTCTCATTCAGGACACCTCATTCTGCCGACAAACTGGGGACGCGGTATAGTTAAAATTCTACAAAAAGTTAAACATATATCTGTACCTTAAAGCTGAAAGGCTGGAAGTCACGTTTTTTTGCAAAATTGAGTTATCAATGTCATTTTGTTCATAGATTCTATTGATGCTAAAAACATTGGAGTTCTCCGGTATACCACAATTAAAATAGCTTGTTCTAAACCACCAGTAGTGCAGTAATAATATTCATGCTTTCAACAAAATTCAACGGTTTGCTGATATTAAAGTACTAGATACCAAATAAATTCCACAATTTTTAAAACAAAGTACCTCTGAAATAGGCAGGGATTTTGCACAAGATTAAGTTTTATTGTCATTATCAACTAAAATTAACTATTATATCATTTCTTTTTCCGTTAATTTCATTGTATTATTTTACTTTGTTTCACATACTGTTTACTTTCAATAAATGTTTTATTGCTATTAATGTCATGTCATCAAATTTATATTCACCTGTTATTTTCATAAATAATAAAGGGCAAGTAATTTGATTTTTTATCTTAAAGAAAGTTTTATAAATACATTGTTTTTTATCTAATATAAGGTTTATATTTGAAGCAATAACTTTGTAGTTATTCATTATAATAAAATAAATAAAGCAACCTTATTTTAACCACATTTTTTTTACTATTATTTTTTATCCACCGACCGGTTTCAAAGCACACAAGCTTCTTTGTCCAGGTTTACGTAACTAATGAATCGATTCCTTTTTTATTCTTATCATGTTCACTAAATACTACACGTGGACTCACGTAAAATCAAGTCGTTTTTTCCTTACTCGGATGGTAATTTGAAATCAATATTATCATATTTCAAATATTGTTTATTTGGTTTTTAATTATTGTTTATTATTATTAATTGCTTTTTTAATTTCTAAGACTTCTGAGTTGTCTAATCTTAATATTTCATGTTCAACGAGAAGTACTTTGAATCCAGTGTCTTTATTGAAGTTATGATTATTTTCTATCAGATCATTCATAAAAATTATTATTATTTAAGCATCTTACGTGTTCTTTTACTCTAGTATTAAAGTTTCTTTTAGTTTTTAATTTATAACCAAAAAAACAATATTTTTTTTAGTCCTCTCTTGACTATGATCAATGATACTGATATCAAATTACCACCCGTGTAAGGAAAAAATGACTTGATTTATTGAGTCCACGTGTAGTATTTAGTGAACATGATAAAAATAAAATAGGAATCAATTCATTAGTTACGTAAACCTTGACGAAGAAGCTTGTTTGCTTTGAAACCGGTCGGTGGAAAAAAAATAAAAGTAAAAAAATAGTGGTCAAAAACAAAGTTGTTTTAATTATTTTATTACATTGTTTTTCATTCAATATTCTACATTGATTTTTATACTAAAGTCCGATGAGGAATTAGAGCGCGGGCCGGGCGGTTAGAACAAAAAACATTGAAGTTCCATGGTTATTTGATAGTTCAATGTTTTCGTCTCATCAAAAGCCCATAAATCCAAAAAAACACAATAAATTTTGTTTTTACTTCGAGAGATACATTTAAAGCAGCTTTACAACTTCAAATTGATCTCCTGAGCAAATTTATAAATGTGACGTCCAGCATTTCAGCTTTAAGTTACAGATTTTTCATTTATGCTACTGGAATTTTTCTACAAATTTGTCTCTATATTATCTGTTTAAGGTTCAAAAATAATAAAACACTGAACCTTAGTAATGACAGAACAAACTACAGTTTTCAAGCACATAAACCTAAATAGTAAAACTTAAAATTTTAATCAAGACCTGAATCATTTTTTCGTAAATTTCGTCAAATTTGTGTGATTCGTAATATTTGTGCCATGTTTAATTTCAATTCTTTCATTTTAATTCCAACTTTGCAAACAATTCAAGAGGTTTCGGGTTCGATTCCTGACATGGTTGAAATGAAATATTTATTTAAAAAGGTGTTTTAAAAATAAAACATTTTATAGTTCCTGGACTGGTACCTGAAGCATAAGACTGATCATCTTACCGTCATGTAACACATTGATCAAGATGCACAGTAATTTGGTGTACCAATGAAGTGTCTTATGCACTATTTAGTGCGATAAAAGTATGATGATGATGAGTGGATACAATACCTTATATCTACATATTAACAATGTTTTGAGTTCGTCCAAATGTTTGCAGACTGGCTGGATTTCCTCTTTAGGGAGATGCAACAGAGAGGGAAAACATTTTTGAGAAGGGAATATGGAAATCTAGACATTTACAGGGCTATTGACCTGCCTTGGCTGGTTTGAGTGGCCACTTTACATATTGTGTTACCCACCAGCGAAACCGGCTGGTCAGCGGGTTTCTATTTTTTCTTTTTATTATTTTTATACCACAACAGGCCAAGAGGCCCAGTTACAGTGATGAATTACATCACTGAACACCCAGGCTTGAAAAAATCACATTCATTTTTTGTATATTCACCGGGAATTGAACCCGGAACCTTCCATGTTTGAGTCAATTGTCTTGACCACAGCACCATGGAGGCCGCCGCGACTTTACAAAGAAAAAAGATTGAACCAGTTAATTACAGATTTTAAGCCTTGTTAATGACTAGACTTCCATATTCCATTTTCTATAATGTTCTCTATCTCAGTTGTAATCTGTTGACCTTTATGACTTCCAAGGGGGTAAATTCGAGTCTACAAACATTTGGAAACACTTAAAATATTTTAATAAAAAATTAAACCAACTGGTCCAAGAAGAAGTTTAAAAATTATTTTCGGGCGTTGCCTAATATGTGGAATAAATTAATCAGATGAATCTCTTCACAACAATAAAAATTTCAATTCTTTAACTTCACTAAGATTAACAGGTGTAAGAATTGAAAAAACATGGATGTTCAACTACTACTACTACCGTCACGCCATTTCCCCGTAGGGATAGTCAGAGAGAATAGACCGCCACACACGTCTATCTTGACATACATTCCTAGCTTCTTTCACATTCATACATCTTATCCTACATGCCCTTTGGTTCTGTCTACTTTTGATTTTGGACCAGACTTAAGATGTTTATTTGATCATGTCACGTCTTCCTTGGTCGTCCTCGTCTCACGTTACCGTTCATTTTTGCCATGTGTAGTTGTTTTACAATTCTTACGTTGTCCATTCGTTCTATGTGACCAATCCATCTCAGAGACCCTTTCTTAATCTTATCAATTATACTTGAATCAGATTTACACTCTCGTCTGATTTAATCATTTGTAACACTGTCATACATTGATTTCCCCCACATTGATTGATGTTTAAACATAGGCAAAATTGTGAATGTTAAAGTGTGTAAATTGGCAATTTTAATCAGCCAATGATCATAAACCCTGTTAATGCCTAGGCTTTCGTATTCCACTCTCCAAAACGCTTTTTGTCGTGTTATAATTGGTTAATCTCAAGTTATTTTAAACGGGAAAACAATACTGTTTAATTAGAGCAAAATCTTACTTGAAACGGATCAATCGAAAAAATATTTCGAATGGATCCCACGTTTCAGCGTATTAAAGGTACACTCGTATGAAAAATTCAATTCGAATCGATTGATTACATACACATTTTATCTTTAATACGTTGAGTAACACCACATGTGAAATATTCTGCACATCAAAATGGTTTCTCGTGACGTGCGCCCATCTGATGTAACGCAATGAACTGCTTCGTGAAAAATGCGCAGCAGTTATTCATTACCCAACCCTATTTTGAAAAACCTCAGAGGTGGCTCTTAAACCACACAACATTATTTAAAAGTGCTCGAACGTTGTATAAAATAGTAATTTTATTAAATATAAAATTTGTATACGAAGCTCTAACATCGTAATTGTTCATTGTAATAAATTAAATACAAAACAACTCTATTTTTGACCATTTATATTTAACAATGAATCACCACAAAGTAATTGCTTCAAATATCAATGTTATGTGCGAAAACACCAAAAAAAGCACAATAAAAAAAAAAAATATCTGGTTTAAACCAAAGTTACTTTACAGTTATTTAATTAATTACATTGGCCCCGTGGTGAGGTGGCCTCAGCGCATTTGCCAACCATGCAAGAGGTCTTGGGTTCGATTCCTGACATGTGATATGAAATATTTATTTAAAAGGGTGTTAACACACTAGAATATTTCATAGTCCTGATACCTGAAGGGTAAGACTGATCACCTTATCTTCATGTAACAAAGTCGATCGAGATATACTTCGATTGGTGTACCAATCCAGTGGCCTATAGACGATTAGGTGCGGAAAGGGAATGATGATGATGATTATTAAATCTCATTTTTTCCAATTGCAACCCTATTTAATGTTAGAAAAAAAAATACGGCTTAGTCACCATAAAAATATAAAGAACGGTTTTGTATTTTTTGTATGGCCTACATTTTAAATATAATCGAATTAATTTTGTTTAATTTAAATATGAAAAAGTTAACAGAAACGTATTTTGTTAAATTATTATTTTACTGAAAATTAAACCCGAATCAAAATGCTTAGAACTTTTTAATAAAAATTTCCATGTTCAATTAACAGACATTTTTCTTTAATGAGTCGTGTACCTATTGCTATACATAGACGCACCCTATAGTGTAAAATATGTTTAAAAGTAGTGATATGGAAATGTACTTATAGTTACCGAGTTTGTTAAGGTTATAAAACCAGGGCTGCATACACTACAAATACCAAGAGAATACCAATTTTTGGTGTAAAAAAAATGTTTTTAAATTTTTCTAAACAACATTCGTATGAATACTGTTATAAATACAAAAAAAGAACACTCGTGTACAATATCTCAAAAATATATAATATGCTCCCATTAAATATAAAAAAAAACAAAAAACTTATCAGGCTCAAGAGTATGCTGAAAATTTGGCTATTAGAACATGGCTTTTTAAATTGAAAATTTTTAGTGTTTTTCTTTTTTATTTGGACAAATTTTTATTTTTTCTACGTGTAACATATTTTTGATGCACATGCGAATACATATTTTTTTATTTTTCTATGGTAATGAAAGTTTTTATGTGTTATAGAATTTAAGAAATATTAAAACTTAACTATAAGCACCTGCTGACGAACTGCATTTTATGCAGTTCAGTAGTTCTTGATAATTTGTATTTTAAATTTTGTATGTTTTTGATAAACAGATAAAAAAAAATTAAAAATTTGTACCAATCAGTTTATTTACTTAAATTAATTTAATTTTTACCTTTATGCTTATCTTAACTGGATGTTGTGAAATGCTAAAATAATATTAACCCACATTGATTAGAACCGTTTTCTTACAAGTGCATACATGTAAGAAATAAGAGCTCCGTTTTTGTGCCGATAGGCTTAGTTCGACTTTTTAAATGAATAATGCATGTATTTCGAAATAAATTACTTATAGCTTAAGTAATCACATAAAGACCAATTTTTATTTATTAAATTTATAAATTTATTGCAAAAAAATAATATACTTACTTAATAACAAGGAATCCAGATAAAACCAATTAATGTAAAATGAAAACGGAGTGTTCTCTGTTTATGATAGTCACCATCTAACATGGCACAGCCTGTTCTAAGATGGAGATGTTTCTTGATAAAGAGTTGCACCATTATTTTTATAATGCTTATCTAAACGGTTTTTTGGTTTTGATTCACGAAAAAAAACGACTTAATCCGCGTTGGGCACCACTGAACGTTTGGGTACCAGTTAAGTGTCATAATTTTTGTGGGCCATGGGTGCGTTTTTGTGTATTAAAAGGTCGACGGTGTCATGTTATTAATGATATTATTTGTGCGAAATTTACTACTTTTTTCTTTTTTATTGTTTAGGTTAACCTTTTCCTCATTAAGTATCCAAAAATTACACCTGATCCGAATGGGGAGACCAAACGACCCCAGCGTCTACTTGTATATGGAGTCAGGAGAATAAAACGTTGGAAGATGACCGTGCAATAATTTATTCACGTTTTCGTGTAGGTACACATATTTTATGCATTCGTGTATTTTATTTATTTTTGTTAGTTTGCAAAATGCTTTTAAACATAAACTCAAATTGACTCTTGTATTAGTTACGTCTTTTTTGTTTGAATATTAGTTTTCAAAATTTAAAAACAAAAACAGAAAATTGCTTATTTCTATTAATTTCACGATTACAAAAAATATACGCCAAATAGCTTTAATAATACTTGATTTATCGAATAACCATTGGTCTATAGGGTATTCGAATCCCCCATAGACCAATGTTAATTCTAGGCTAGGTTAAAAATGCATGGTTTATAGTATTCTAGATTGTCTGGTTAAAATGATCATTTTTACGAAACAATGTTAGTAATAATACTCAAAACTTAATCTTTTACAATTGACGTATGTATTATCTTTATTAAGTTTGCACTGGACACAAAGGTTGATCTTTGGTTTTTCGTATATTTATGAGTCCTTTGTGCCTGTTTTTTAGACTGTCTGAAAACCCACCACCCGCCTCTGGGAGACCCACGTATCTCTGGAGTGAATACTTGGTATTCCCTTTTTCCTGCCTTTCCTTCTCACTGTATTTTTTAACTCCCGAAGGATTCGGAAGCAAATAGGTCGCAAGAAGATTGATATCACTGATTCACGCAAGCTTACTTAACCGTTATGCGAACAGGAATTTAAAATAATGAAGATGTATAAGAATTCCATCATAAAAATACATTAATCTTCGTTTTACTAAATGCAATATTGATGATGCGTCTTTTGATTTTTCTAAAGCAATGCTTAAATTTATTTATAATCCGTCACAATAATGATGAATGATGTATGAAAAAAAGTGAAACAAAATTAAATAACCCACAGGTAATAATAATAACTTTTAAATGCATGTACAATGGAGTGGGCTGATGATGTATGCATGAAGTTTATTATTTTTTTAGACATCAAAGTGAAAGGGGAATTTAAAGGTTGCATTTTGGATCACATTGAACATAAAAATTATTTAAAAAAATAAAAAAATACTACTTTTGGCCCTTAACCGAGGTTTGAAGTATATGACTGTCCGAATATTTGTTAATTACATATCTTTATTGATAAAATTATTTTTCTGTTAGAAGAGATATAACTTAATCACATTAAAAATTCAAACATGTTTTTAAACTACCGAAATGCAAAAAGTTTACACTCCGCGGGACTAATTCCGTTGAGCGCCTGGCTAATATTGACGAAAACAATGGCTCATTAAAACACCCATTATTACAAAACAAAGTGCAACTCACGTTCTTAAATGCTTATTTAGTAAGATTTAATGCATATTATAAAATTAAATTGGACTGGTTTTCTTACTTGAATACAAAATGACAGTTTAGGGCAAAAAGTTGATTTTTCAAAAAATTCAAGCTATAGTTGAGGGCCAAAAGAACTATTAAATATTTTTTTTTGATATTTTTTGCATTCCGAGTAATCTGAAAGACAACTTTTTAGACCCCTTTTATTTCAAAATTTGGAAAATAAAGTTATTGACCCACCCTAATGTACAGTTTTCATGACAGGACCTTTTACATAGGGGTTTAAAAGGTAATCACACATAATTTTTATTTAATGTGATTTTTTCAAAGTCTAAATTTGAAGTAGTTTACTTGATTTTTTTAATTTTTGAAACCACATTTTTTTTATATTATTATGATTTAAATATAGTTTTAATTTTTAAAATTATCTCGTCAAATCTCTGAAAGAAAAACTAGTACATCTTTATTATGACTATATTGTAATTGTGCCACGTAGAAGGGCTTATACCATGTTAACGGAGAAAAATAAAACCTTTTGTTTCATTGTAAAATGTACGATGTGTTAATGACAAATAAACATTTTTCTATCAAAGAAACGATACAATTATTTTTATTGAGCGATGCCCAAAAGTTTTTGTTGAATTACACTAAAATAAACAAAATCACATAACATGCTCTTCTACGTGGGCATAATTTAATTGTTATAAAAAACTAAAAAGATTTTAAGTGTTTGTATCTGCATTAGTATCAATAGTTTATTTTCTTAGTTTTAAAATTTGTCAACTTTTTAATTAAGGCCTAATGATCACAGAACTGAGATGATTAAAAATCGTTTCAATTTTCATAAATGTCTTTTGGTTATTGATGTTATTATTGAGATAAGTTGAGATCTTTAGTACTAAAATAAACATTGTTTTATTTGTATGTGCCTGTTAAAAAACACAAATAAGTATTTCTGAATTTATTTACTAAGTTAGGTTGTGCCAATTTTTATTAAAATAATTGAAAATACATGATAAAATAAATTCAATTATTATAACATGTAAGGCAATAAAATAACAATCCAGCAAAATTAAATAAAAATAATAAAGATTTAATAAAAAAAACATTACACAAACAAAATAATTAAAATATGAATTTAACATTTTGAGTTACATTGATAACCAAATATACAAAATAATAGAATCATTGAAATCGATAGAAAAAAAATGATATTCGAATGATAATTTAGTTATGGTTTATAGAGTATGAAATTGATGTAATAAATAATATGCTTTATGATGATGAGTACTAAATTAAATAAAGCAAAAATAAGTAATCAAAAAACATAAAAATATCAAGAAATATAATAAGCAAATAAAATAATGGAAGGAAAACAGGTTAGTAAATGTTCACCAGTCTCGAAAATTTACAATCTCATCCCTAACAATGGGAAGAATGGAATGTAGAAACACTTCTATGGTTACAGAAAAGCATTATGAAGTAAAGATTTGTAAGTATACTTAAATTAAACTCATCTAATACATACAGCGCTGCTGAGAATCAGTCTATATGATTTGTTTAGCAGTGCCAATGTACTAAATATACAGTATATAAATATTATTGTTTAGCTTTATAAATATACGAGTATTTACATTGTACTTTTTGAAATTATATTTTTGATAAATGAACCTATATCTTATAACTCAACTTAGATTGTTATTATAATATTGTATAAGTTTATTTTCATGTAAAAGCGTGTTTTAAATAAATTAAAAAATTAAAAATGTTTATTCTTAACAGGAAACGCGGTCTGTGTTTTTTTCATACAAACGTATTCACGTATTTTTTCCATAGGTTATAGTACCAGTTTTATCTGCATTCATCGGGCGCACGGTATGCAAAAATTATAATTATTTTTGAATTACTTAAGACGTGTTTATTCTAGAAATTTAATTTCAATCATCAGCTTAAAGAAGATAATAAGATCAGTTCTAATTTAAGGTGCAAAAATTGGGACAACGCAATGTCGATTTTGTATATTTTAGTTAGGCATAAAAGATCCGACATGCAGTTGTCTTTTTTACACAATATAGGGGATACATCTGTAAGACAGTAACAAAAACACTATTTGAAATACCTATTTATCAAAATTCCCTGTTATCACATATCCTCATATTTAATGTAATCTGAAACACAAAAATATTTTAAATTTGAACTTAATACAAGAATTTATTTTCATTTATTTATTAATTCATTTTTTTCTCTTACAAACTATAATTAATAATCACAATAATGTGACCTTACTGAGGTTATCCGTGCCGAGGACACTTAAATATGTTATTTTTTTTAATGTTTTTACATTTGAGAATAAACAAAGAAGACTTACTTAATAAACAGAGATAATTAACAAAATATTCACAGTTTTAAAAACTAGGTATGTATGTACATGTATATTGTTTATATTACAAAACGCACAATGAAAATAACTAAAAAACCCATTCGACTTTTACCTAGCTCCACTAACCAATTTTTTAAAGTCTTTTTAAACATTTTTTCGTTACAAATTGTTTTAATAGATAATGGAAGTAGGTTATAGGTTTTAATTGAATAATACTCAAAATCCTTTTGTCCGAAAGTGGTTGTTTGTTTGATTTGTTTAAGTTGTCTTTGTGTTAAGGAACTAGTGATTATATTATTTGTATGTGATGTATTGTAGGGGTTTTGTCTTTCATTTGAGTAAGAGTAGTTTCTGAATGTGTAAGTGAGTATTGTTTTAGCGTATAATTGTTTTGGTGTCATAAGTTGTGATTTAAATAACATCAAACTTTCGATTATGTTCATAGAATATATATACGAGTATGTTCTTAAATCAAGCAAAAGCCAAGCATTGTGGGTTTAGTTTGTAATGATATGAATGAACAATCAACTTTTTATATTTTCCTTTAACACGAAGAAAAAGATTTTTCCGGAACGAGTATTTCTTAAAAATATATTTCCTTTATAAATCATTTGAGTAACCATTTTCCTCGTTAATATTTTATTCTCATTTACGTTTGAAATATTTTCAAACATTCGCTGAAAAGAAAACAAGTTTGATAAAGGAAACGGAACTTAATTAAGGAAACACCTACGAGAAGTTGACACAAGGTGCTGAACAAGACATACGTCATTCGAGTCATCGCGAAATCTGCCAAAAGTTTTAATTTATTTTACTACAGCTATACAAGTTCATTATAGGGATTTTCGTGCCATAGGTGATGTAGAGAGGTAACAGAATATTCAAGATAAGTAATTAAATATTTTTGAAAAAATACTTTGAAATTACACATTCAAGAATAAGATGATCATGCTTTCTTAAGCTTGATAATTTCAACCGGAAATTCTAGTAAACCAATCATGGCAATAAAATAAAGTTGATAAAGAAAACTTACAAATTTATGGATCAAAGAATTACAAGGCTCTTTGATTTATATTATTAATTATAATAGACTTCATGAACTCGGCAATAGTTATTCCCACGTATCTGATATATTAAGTGTAGGATATTGTTCCTGTAGAACAAACCTTTTGAACTTTTTCAAAGATGGTGAATGGTAATTATATTTATTTATTCATGCATTTCATAATATATGTGTATACAGTTTTTTGTTCACTTTGCCTAGCTGTGTGAAACAGTACTTAGGATTTTCTTGTTGTTTTACTGTAGAATGTTTTATTATATAAACTTTCTACTGAATATGCTATATAATTTTTAGGTTAATTTTTTTAAATATAAATCTTGGGTTTAAGGAAATTCATGTTTTAATAAAATATATATATATTGAGCCAAATATGTTAATATTATTAATGTTTGTAAAAGACAGATTTGCCGTTTATGTTTATAAAATAAAATAAAAACAAAAATAAAATAAAATTACTTATATGAAACTTCTTCAATGTTTTATTTATTCATTTGAATGCTTCATAATTTTAGTAATTTTTTAAGATTACTGATCCAACCGTCGTTTGTCGGCCTCGTGTCGAATGGCCAGCGCGTTTGCCTACCATGCAAGAGGTCTAGGGTTCGATTCCCGACATGGTTGATTTGAAATATTTATTCAATATGTTTTTTTTACGCTAGAATATCTGTGGTGACACTCAAAAGGTGCAAAAGTCGACTTGGTGTAATTTTACTTTATGCCTGTTTTACTAACCGACTCCCAGATCCTAAATGGTTTTAATCATTACAAAATATATAAGTTACAGGTGTTATTTTTTTTTTAATGGAATATTCAGATTTCAATTTTTATGAGTTGACATATTCATTGACATATTGAAATATTGAAAAACGACATATTTATATATATTTAGGACATGTGCCGTTCTTTCTTGTATTTTTTTTCCCATCAATCGTATTATCACTAAGCGCACTTAGGCCTCAATTCATGAAAATATTTTAACACTTTATATTTCTTCTGCATTCATCATAACCATTCAATGCTTGCTCTCTAGTTAGAGCATATTGTGTCCTCAAAGATTCTCACTTGGTTTAAAACAGAAAAATACGAAATGAAACACTATATTTTTGGCATGCTGTGGTGTAACATTGTGAGAAGCAATAAAATAAAATAAACAAACGGACGCAGCAACTTCTGGCATATCACCCTGTGTTTCCTTACAGATTTCGCCCCTTTTCCATGTTACAAATTTGATGAAGAAATAATCGTAAGAAAACAAAACTCTAATTAGATCTAATTTCTTTAACACCCTATTGCAATTATCGACATGGGTCTAAATGTAAAATTGCGTTTTTATTGTCAAAATGAAAAAAACATCAACTCGTAAATTTTTCCGTCACGTGTCATTGAATGGAGTTTTAAATGACAGTAAAAACTCAAAATAGCCAAAAACCCGACTTGTCCTTTTCCGCGATACCACAGATATTTTGTATTATAGTCCCTGGAGCGCAAGACTGATCATTTTATCTTTATGTAACAAAAATAATCAAGATATGCTGCGATTGCAGTGCCTTATGCACTTTTAAGTGCGGAAAGGGAATGACGATTCAATTGTTTTACATTTTTTTGTTTATTTTCACAGTTTCTTCTTATATTTGATATCCAAAGAATGATGCTGATAATTTAACCTTAACTCTATTTCTGATATTATGAATGTAGTCCGCACATACTGTTATAAACTTAGTTTATTTCAATATCAAAGTCTGGAGTACTGGAGTTCTCATTCTGCCCAAGATTATAGGTGTAACAATTTTTCCATGAACGCTCAGCAGAGTTCTTCCTCGGCAATTGTTACACTCTAAAGGATCGTATTATTATTCCAATCCCCTTGTCAATGTTCCTTACCCCAAACATTTGATTATAAAGTGTGGTGAGGCTGATCATTTGAACAATTGCATTTACACTACTTTTAAAAAGTGTGGAATGAATTTCATCTTTGCCCGGTGCTTTCCCATTCTTCAGACATTTTCCCGATCGAAGAATTTCGTCAATGGTCGGAGAATGTTCCAGAAAATTGGTTACTCTAGGAACAATTATTTTAGCACCTTCAGTCGGGATATCAAAAAAGTACGAAGAAGGTTGGCAATTAAGGACCCAGTGGAAATTATTCTTCCAGATGGCATACACTGGTTTAATTAAAGACTCCAATTAGGGCCTGGGGGCATCATTGTCTAGCCATTTTTTGACGTTATTTAAAATATATTTTTGGAGTCATTTTTCCATCATGCCTCGTAATATAAACATTCCTGATATTCAATAATAGAAGGACACCAAATGTCGAACACTCTTTAAGTAGATCGAAAGGTCTGTTGACGAATGACAACAGCCCGCCTTCTCCTGACGAGTTTTCTATGGTTTTTTCGTCACTAGAGCAAATGCGGAGAAGCTCCTAAAACAGGCCACAGCCAAAACATTCCATTCGATTTTGACATATTATAAACATATTTTATCAATTTAATTTACGTTCTTATGATTTATACAAATATTTAATTTTGAGGGCCATTTTTAACGAGCTGTAAATGACTCAATATTAGAAAATGGAAATCAAGTTGGGGTAGAGTGGAATTCAAGCCACGGACCTTTGAGCCGCGAGTTCGAGACACTAGCCACGGGACCACAACCCGATTAAACTCATCAAATTATTTTTTTAACAAACAAACAAATAAATATCCATTTAAAATAAATATAAACCTTGTTCACTATAAGCAAGGTAAAAAATAATGCAACTCCAATATTAAATAATACACATAGAAAAATTATAAATATTCCTGCCAGTAGATGTTTTATGACTCTATTTTAAATTATTATAATATAATTATTTTATCAATGTTTGATTATGTCCAAATGCTTGCAGACTGGCTGGATTTCCTCCCTAGGGAGTTGTTCATATTTAAATTTATTTCAACAGAGAGGGAAAAAGTTTTCGAGAAGAAATTTGGAAGTCTAGGCATTTACAGGGCTTATGACCTGTCATTGGCTGGTTTAAGTGGCCACTTTTTCCCTTCGGGATTCGTACACTGTCCAAAAGATGGAAAAAAGTGGTGGCCAGCGATGGAAAATACTTGAATGTTACCAATTTCTACAATAAGCCCTCGAATTAAAAAAAAAACGATGGAAACACAGTTGTTCACCTAAAACATTATGTATATGTTACTTGTTATATGTTTATAATGATAAAGAAGACCATGATGCGTATTGAATTATAGAGACTGGATGTGTTTAGTAAGTAAGATGATAATTTATGAAAAAGAATGTAACGATTTATATTCCGCTGTTTCTTATTATACGAATCCCTATTTATTATGAATTTAACTAACAGAACGGCAAAGTTATTCATGAACACATTACGAAAAGTTTGTTGTTATTTTGAAGACGTATTTTAAATGATTATTTGGAGTAATTTTAATATGAACGTATTTTGTGTAGAATCACAATGATTGTAATTTTACAAAAATTAAATACGTTTTTAATATAATTTAATAGCCAACATAACAAAGTTGATCCTTATTTTTTGTACGATGGTCAGATCTCCTCTCCATATTAACTAATTCAACATCAAAATCAGCAATACTGCTTAATTGCTGCTTAAATTGCATTGTTCATTGATATTTTTTCTTAAATTGAAGGAAAGGTTACAGTTTTTTTTGTACGTGTTTTTTTTCTAGATGTATTTTTAAATAAAAATATATATGCAAAAGGCAATGTTTGCATGTGTGTTCTCGATGGATTGAATACTTACTGGACCGTTGATCTTTGCCATGAGCATATTTGTAGCTCTTACAATCATTAATTTATTAAGTAGAAAATAAGTAAGGGGCGTTTATATTTTTTTTTTTTTACCAGGGCCGCATTTTCCAAAAATGCATGTACTAAAAAAATTTAAGATGTTCTTTTTTCTGTATAAAAAAAAATTCATTTGAATTTTTACAAACAACAATTTTTTTTTTTGAATCCCAATCAGATTATTTCCTTAAATTCCCTATATTTTATACCCATTTAGTTTTTTTAACTGTTTTGGTAATATTATAGTAATATTAACTGACATTCGATACATTTTTGAAAATTGCATTCCTGAATACAGTGCACCCCTGTGAGTGAGAAGAGCAGAGTTTGACATTTGAAAAAGGAATCCTATTTTTAAAATGAATAATTTCAAGTTTTGGAATTCAATCATAAACAAGTGCCTAGGTACCTATGAAAAGTTACACCATATTTTTCACGTTTGTCCGAACGGTTTTAGGACTAAGCAATTGGGTTTGAGTTAAGTGTCATAATTTTTTGGCGTTCCGAGTGCATCTTTGTGTATGTGTATTAATAGGTCAATAGTTTTATTTAAGAACACTGAGCCTATTTCTATGGTTATATATAAGCATTATAGAGTAAAGTTTTGTAAGAAAACTTTATAATATTTAATCTTAAGAGAAAACACGATCTGACTTTTCTTTAAATAAACGTATTCCCGTATTTTCTCTCCGGATTATGACACTCGAGCAATGATTTTTCACACTATAAATATTTACCATTGGCGTGTATTTATTGTTTTGTCTTTTGAAAAAATGTTCACTATGGGAACTAGAACCATCCAAAAACCAGTAAAAAAGCACTGTTTTATCTGCTGTCTTCGGGCGCACGGTATACAAAAATTGAACTTTTTTATAATAACTTAAGGTGTACCAATACTGAAAATTTTATTCTGATAATCAGCTTGAAGAGAAACAAGTTCCTCAAAAGAGGTGCGGAAAACGTGACAGGAAAACGTCAATTTTGTCTATTTTAGTTAGTCATAAAAGGTCCGTCATGCTATTGTCTTTTTTGCACAATATTGCAGAGACATCTGTGACAGTGACAGAAAAACAATTTAAAATACCTATTTACCAAATTTTCTCTGTCACCACATATCCTCACTATTTATATAATCTTAAACACAAAAACAATAACGTTTATGTACATGTATAATTTGAACTTAATAGAGTAATACAATATCAAAATTTTGATTGTGTTCATTTTATATATATACGAGTATCTACTCAAATCTAGAAACAGCAAAAAAATGCCGGGTTCAGCTCGTGAATTTATAAAATTTAAAAAATTATGTTTTTCCACTTTGATTTATTTAAGAAAATTAAATTTTTGGGTTAATAATCTTCCCATCACCATAAATATCGTCAGATATTTTCTAGTGCTGGGTGTGTTAACTGAAAAAAGTTTTCTAAGAAATGCCGTTTTTGCGATCAACACTATTTTCAGAAGTTGGTTGATTATTACATTTTTTTTATTAAAGAGGCCTGGCTGTTTTAAGTAGGACATGCATTTGATCTTACTGCACCCGATGACACCAAAATATATATATTTTTTAAATATTGTTTTCTTCAGAACTGTTTTTACATTGACTTATTTTCGACCTTTAGATTTAGTGTTCAATAGGGAAATATCATTTCGTTTTTTTTTTACAATTTTAAAACAATAAGGGTCTTTTTAATACTGTTGAGTAAACAAACATTTTTTTTTACTTCTAATAAGAAGTTTTTTACTTCTACTAATAAGTAACATAAAAAATACTGTTATATTTTGAATTCCTGCGAAAATGGTCATTGCATTAGGCCACGCCCCTAATACGTCACGAGTCATGTTAATTTTCATCTTTGTTTGTAACCGTTTAAATTTATATAGAACATCGTCACGAATCTTGACATCACAATTTTCAATGCCAATCAGGTTCCTTTTTTCTATGAAGATTTTTATAAATATTTTCTTTTATAAAATTATGTGTGAAAATATTTCTCTACCAAACCAATATTGATTTTGAAATTTTACTACAATACTATTCATTTTTCTAAATCCATTTTATATATCTTTATCCGTATTCGTATTATGTGATATTTCCCTATTACTATTGCACGTCCAACTACTATAGCAGCCACCCTCATTTAAAAATTCTAAGTCCTAGAATTCCCAGTTAATAGGTTCGCTCTAGCTTCATCTATTTGATTCCTTCCACTCGCCAGTTTTTCTTCATATTCCAGAAGCGTGAATAATAAATGGCAAAATTCATCCAAGATTGACCCGCAGACAATATTTTAGAAGAGGGTTCCGTGGAGTTCATAAAAATCTTCCGGGTCAAATGAATAAAAGATCAAAGTTTTCTGAATAATGAAGACGGCTAACTTCTGTTGCCGGCGGCTTCTTGGAAAAATCAAAACATGTATTTTTTATTTTGGCGAACGAACTTACAAAAATTAACAAATAATAACAGCGATGGAGAACGTTTCAGAGAAGAAAATATGGAAGGCAAGGCATTTACAGGGCTTATGGTATGTCATTGTATGGTTTTACCTTTAACATAATATGTCAAAAAAACTTCCGAAAGTTCTGGTGTGGTAACCTAAGGTTACCCACTTGAAATTCGTATTTTCTAGCCTTTGAAATATAATCGTTGTAAAGTAACCTTCATTTACTTTTAGATTATAAACTTATTCATTTTGTATTGAAAAACATCTAAAAAAAAAAAGCATTAAAGTATAAATTATAACGCAATTGTCATTAAACACCTCATCCACCCTTCTAGTCTTATTTAAAATTCTCAACTCAGTCTTTGATGCGCCTGAACTACTGAGCTCAATAAAATTAAAAATCCCACCTCAGACGAAACTCTAACTCTTTTATACTAATAACCTTAGAACTAACTATGGTTTTCATAACTTTATATCCAAAATTCATAGGTGTGCCAAAAAACATACCAGTCTTGATTTCTTTGATAACAAGTTGTCTGCTTTCAAACAATCACTGAATCTTAATCAATTATAAATACCTCTCTCCCGCTTACTATCCTACAAAATTTACTTTATACTATTGTGTCTTTCTATTTTCCTTTATAACAATTTTATTTGTTTAAATATGTCCTTATAAATGCCTATTGGGCAATTAAATGAACAAATAAAACAATATTTCAACTGACAACTCGCTTACAGCGAGCGTCTCCATGTCGTGTATTACCTGCTAACGTGCTAACCGTTCCTTATGTCTCTCAGATCGCCGACTGCAAATGAATGCTTGTTAAAACTTATGAATGTTAAAAACATCGAGCCGAATATAAATAATCTCATATAATTCCATCATATTCACCTATCTCATTAAAAAATTAAAGTGCTTTTAAAATTGAAAAAAATAAAAATATATGAATTATTAGTAAGATTTTAATTTTATGTCACTTTTCACAATTCAAAACATAAAGCAACATTTGTTTTGTAGTTGTATAAGATCATTTCATTTCCGGTTCTTGATCAGGAATTTTTTTAAAACAAATTTTTTTTTTTTTTTTACGATAGACCCAAACATTTCAATTTTTGGTCCATTCTCAACGAGTTGTAAATAACTCAATATTAGAGAATGGAAATCAAGTTGTGATCAAGCGGGGCTTGAATATCGGACCTATGGTTCATGAGTCGATACTGGCCACGGGACCACAACCCGCTTAACTCAAAGAAGGGTTCCGTGGGTATAAAATAAATTTATGTAGAAAAGAAATATGAATCAATTTAAAATTTGATTGCGTCCAAATATTTCAAGATAAGAACTTGATGGTACCCATTGTATAGGTTTTACGATATATTTTTTTTAAATGAAAATGAGAAATACTTGAGTACTTATTATTTACTTAAATTTTTAAATTTTTATTTTTTTTAAATAAACTTGTGCAGAAAAAATGGAAATCGAGTTATAGTAGAATGCGATTTGAACCACGGACCTTTGGTGGAAAGCAGCTTTCAAGTCGAAAGCACTCGTCCAGGATTCTGATTCTTTTTTACTCACAGAACTGTATTTTTCATCCGCCAATAAGTATTATTATTAACTTATGTTTTAAAGGTCAGTATCACGAAATACGAATACCGACAATGTGTAAAATGGATTCAGAAGAATCAATTGAACTTTCAAAATCAATATTTCAAATGTTTCCATGCATAACTTCTAAAATTATACTGTTAAAAAATATGTTAACACAAAAACGTGACTTGTTTGGCCTTGACAATTGTGACGTCAAGATTTGTGACGTTGTTCTGTTTAAATTTAAACAGTTACAAACAAAGTTCAACGTTTACCTAAATTGAACTGTTTTAGCGGGAATTAAATAAATTTCAAATAGTTTCATAGATAATTTAAACAAAAAAAAAACGAAATTTCTTTTAAACTATTTTACGCACAACCACACACTTAAACCCTATTATTTTTGGGTCATAATTATTCGATCACTCATTTCTTAGTTTATTTAGTTAGAATTTTGATTTTTTGTTGCGATAAGCCAAAATCACGGAATCACGCGTGGGGCGGGTCACCATTCAAGTGTTGGCAGTAATAATAATGGGTCACTCGATTTACTGTTTCCCAATAAAATTGTGGTCATTTTGTATAACTTACCTTGTGATTTTCAGCAAGTTGGATATTATACAGTTTCAATGTAAAAAAAGTAATATTTTAGGTTAATTTCGTTTTTCGTCGTTTTTAAACACATCAAAAATGTAATATTTATTCCTCAAAAGTTATAACAGAGATGAAAAACCATTTTTTTGTAGGAACATTAATAAAGAGCTTGTGAAATAATTCGAGACAGTCAATTCAACCCTACATTTTTTCAACAATGTTTGAGTATGTCCAAATGCTTGCAGACTAGCTGGATTTCCTCCCTAGGGAATAAATTGGAAAATTGTTTGCAGGCGTTGCCTAGTAGGTGATTTGGCTCAGCCGGATGAATCTCATCCGCATAATAAAGGTTTCAGCTCCTTTACTTCACAAAAGTCAACAGATGGAAGAGTTGAAGAAAAGTGGATGTTTAAACATGGGCAGAATTATGAATGTTACACAGTGTGTAAAGTGACCACTTTAAACAGCCAGTGATAGGTCATAAGCCTTGTAAATGCCTAGACTTTCATTTTCCCTTATCAAAAATATTTTTCCTCTCTGATGCAATAAGTTTACATCTACAAAAATGTTTTTCCTCTCTGATGCAATAAATACATTTTCTTTATTTGTTGTTTTGCGACGTTTTATGCTGAGGTAAAAAGAAGGTTTGGATTTGAACATATTTGAATAAATATTGTTCAATAAAATTAAAATATTAAGCACTAACTTTGCGGTTAATTAAAATATTATTAATAATGAAACGACTTTATTTTTAATCACTAATTATTTTATCTTCTAGCAGGTTTCAAAGCTGTACAAGCTTCTTTATTAGGATAAAATTCACTACTTAATCCTATCCAATTTTATTTAAACAGTGTCAACTAAATATTAAATCTAAACATATAGAGCTAAAAATTCAAGTTTTTTGTCATGTTGTACTTGTAAAGGTAAAAGGTGTGAAGTGAGGGGAATTCTATCTTTAGAACTTGATAGGAGCGGACTTATAATATTAAAATAGTTATTACCATTTTTTTTTTAATTTTCACTTTTACAATTTGTGGGATTCCTTTGTCGCCAAATTTCAGTTTTTTATTTTTAAGATGCAAAACTTTTGATCCAGTGACTTTGTTAAAATTATAATTATTTTCTATCAGATGGTTTGCGAATTAAAAAAAAAATATTATTTCGACAACGTAAGTGTATTTTTAGTCTGATATTAAATTTTCTTTTAGTTTTCCAATGTTAACTGAATCACAATCATAACAATTTAATTGGTATAGGTATAATTGATATTATATTACATTATTATAATTTATTTGATTTGATTAAGGGAATTTATCTTTGTGATTTTTTAAAACAATATTCTTTTATTATTAGTTGTGTGGAATGCAGGTTAAATGTTTAATAGAAGGGAATGAGATAATTTTTGAGAAAAATTGTAATTTATAAAAAGAATCCGTCTTTATTGTTAAAGTGAGTAACCCTTATTTACTGGAATAGTTCAATATTCTTAGTTATTTATTTTTTATTTCATCAATTAAGTTCTTGTTGAATCCATTATTATTTGCGCTCAGTTTTTTTTTTGTGAAAAAAAATCTTGCGTTTTTATGATTTACTCAAATACTTTAATGACGGTGGCCATTTTCAACGAGTTGTAAATAACTCACTTTTAGAAAATGGAAATTAAATTGTGGTAGAGTGGGGTATGAACCTCGGATATTTGATTCATGAGTCCACAACACTAGCCACGGGACAACAAACCAATTCGTTGGTTTTCTTGCATTAATTTATTTAAAAAAATAATTATCAGATAATGGATTATTAATTAGCCTATGAATCATAGAACGAAATGAAAAAAATACTGGTAAAAAATATTTTTTTTTTATGGCTATTATTTAAATACTTGGTAAACTTATTTTGTTTATTTAAAAGACGCGATATTTGCACATTGTTCATAAGATTACATATTTCAAATACATATTCTATGTTGCTTTGCACAAATGTACTTGTAAAAGATTTTCAGAATCTTTACCGAGGTGAATGAGATATAGCAACGCATCAAAAAACCAAGCGCACGTAAAGCTTTTTCGTAGATCAAATTTCATTTTTGTTGTCAAAAATCAGACATTAAATAAATATTTTATTTTTTAATTTTTTTTTTAGATTTTTTTAAATACAGTGAATTAGTACCTTGTTTTTTCATATATTAATGCAATATGTTTTTATGTCGAGTGTTTTGTAAGCCTCGTGGTGTACTGGTCAGCACGTTTGCCTACCATGCAAGAGGTCTCGAGTTCGATTCCCGACATGGTTGACATTAAATATAATTTAAAAGGGTGTTATTACAATAGAGTATTTCATAGTCCCTAGACTGGTACCGGGAGCGTAAGACTGATCATCTTACCTTTACGTAACAAAAATGATCAAGATACGTTGTGATTGGTGTACTAATGCAGTGCCTTATGCACCATTGGGTGCAGAAAGGGAATGATGATGATGATGATGTTTTGTAAGCTTGATAAAACTTTGAATTGAAACGAAAAAAACTAATATTGTCTGTGATGAGTTTTTTAAGTATTTGAATGAATTGAAATACACGTTAATATTTTTAAAATGATATCCAACAAATAATGTCCTGTGCGATAAGTAGTTACGTAACGCATTATGTAAGTCCAATTCATCACCACTTTACTCAAAAAAAATAAAGTTATTTCCGAAAAAGTTCGTGTTGCATAAGCTTCCGATCTTTCCGAAGCTGTTAGTTTGTTTTCAAAGACTCAACGTGGATAATACAATGACGTCAAATCAAAATTTAAAAAATCAACTTGGATTTTTATGAAATAATCCAATGACGTCAAACCCCAGAATTGCAGAGACCAATTAACAGGACATTTTTTTAATGATTCTATCACTAAACTTGTCACATTGTACATTAATTGTTTTATATCAAACTCCATTCGTTTAGTGTACTAGAAACCAATTTTTATAGTCAATTCCCACTCGCGAGCGTTGTTTGCGTTTAAGGGCGCAAAATAAACTAGGTATAATGTAGACGTAGCTTCTAGTATACTCGTACATTGTAAAGTATATTTAATGTAAATATGTACGCAAAGAAAAAAGTTCAGTTCACTGTAAATGAATTAATACCTTGACAAAGAAGCTTGTTTGCTTTGAAACCGGTCGGTGAAATATAAAAATTAGTGGTTAAAAACAAAGTTGTTTTATTTATTTTATTATATTGAATTAATACTCCTTTATGCGTTAGTATTTATTTTACCTGAATGGAGCTTTTCGCTACTCTCTGTGACCCTGTTATAGATCCTGTTGGATAAACAGATCTGGTGGCTTCCAAAAAAAATTAAAATGCTTTTAAATCGTTTTGTACCGGTGAATTGATCATGTCCAATCAGTTAAATTGCAGTCAGTAAAAAATTCACTTGCCCCTTTTCTCAAAAATGAAGTGCATCTATTATGTACTTCTGGATTACCTTCTTTCAGCAAAAATATGCTAAGGCTACCAGATTTCAGAGGGCTCCTTTGGACAGCTTTTTTCGTTGGACAACGAGCAACTTTTTCGTGTACGAGTATGTGGGCATCGCCAAGGAAACTTATGTCCTTAGGTGTGGTGTATGGTATATGGTGGGCAAGCCGTTATTATTATTTTTATGCACAATTTATACACATAGTAATTTTTTGAAAATTACCTCAAAAGCGCTGGACAACAAGTATCCCAACACGCCTTGCAACTACGCTTGCGATGTTTGGGATTCTAATTCCTTGTTTTGAATTATTATATAATTTAACTCTTAAAAGACTGTGGTAAATAATCCTTTTGCACGCAGTGATGTAACATCGAGTTACCACTAGTAAAAGACGGAATATTCTAAAGTTCAGGTTTTTTAAAAAACAACACACTTTTTCATAATTCTTTTTCCATAATTTATGCGAATGAACATATTGTTTAGCCCTGTTAAAGCGAAATAAATTAAAAATTACAAATACGTTCATGTTACGCGCGTGCGTCCCCTGTCATCAACCGACTGAAGACTGGATCTGTTTTAGACAACGCCTGCCGCAGAAGAACTTTTCTGTCTTCTTTGTTATGACTTCTATCTTCGTGCTCTCTCTTGTATAAGGTATCTGTATAGATGTGTTGCTGAATTAGTGGACATTTATTCTTCGAGTAGCAAGGATAAATATTTTTCGTACGAACATTTATCATAGTTATACAAATTTTACTTTCCAAATTGGATGTGAAAATGTCTGTTTGAAGATTTAAAAAATACGAGCTCATAATTTTTAAAAAGATAAGAGATATATCAAGTCTTGTGTCCTATGTCGACTAGTGTGACACCACAGCCACACAAGAGTTTATAATAGTTAACATATATGGGCAAGATTACACCGCATCTTGCAACTACAGACCCCATGAATGGCGTAAAATATGCCTCATTCACGTTATTTCAATTTGACTTTTTGGTGTCCATAATTAATTTTTCAAAATCATTTACAAACAAAGCTGAATTACATTACGCCCTGCAGCTATAGAGCGTATATGGTTGGAATTTTCGTATCTTATTATGAATAATTTTGAGTATGAAATAATTTGATAATTGATGACATTTACATCCAAAAGCTAGACTAACGAACGTCTTGCAGCTACATAGCGCATGAACGAATGGAATTCTAGTCCGTTGTTTCCAATGATGACATAATTTAATAACAGAAAGGAGCTATATTACACCATGCCATGCAGCTGCAGCTACAAAGCGCATACTATAAAATCTAGCCTACCTTCCCCCCCCATTTACATTATTTAAACATTAACTTTTTGTATTTATTTATTTATTTGAAACTTTATATACATATACAATATATATACATATAAGGGCGGGCATATTGCCTTAGGGCAATTTCTTCCTACCAACCCGAACCGTTCAGTTCGAAAAAATTATAAATACATGGACATATTGAATCTTTCAATTTTATACAAAAATTAAAAGCAAAGATTAACAAAAATAAAAGTACATAAAACAAATAACACTATACTTTGAAGAGAGAAGAGGGATGGGAAGGAAAGAAGAAGGATAAATGAACAATTTAAATATTTAGATGGTGACATTTCAATCTTGACTAAAGAAGGGGTTAAATGTAAATAAAGAAGGGGTGCGTCTCTTACATTAGTGGGTAGATTATTCCACAATCGAGCAGCTACTACTGTGAAAGAGGAAGCAAGAAAATAAAATAAAATGTCAATGAAAATAAAATGTAGTTAATAAAAAAATAAAATCTGTTAAAAATGAGAACTGGATGACAATTTGTCATGCAACATCGTGTAATACGTAAACACAAAAAATCATACTGAAATATGAATTAAAAATGCTAAAAATGCATTAGCTGTATTATTAAGTGAATAAAAAATTTAAAATACGAGTATGTGTATTTGTTCCGTTATTTACGTCACATTATTTATTTTCAATAAAATTCCCGTTTCCGATTTTTATATAAATGTGTGTGGATTGAATCGAATAAAAAATCATTTAGACGCAAACCCAATCTTTAAAAATTCAGTTCGATATAAATATTGTAGCAGGACACACGTCGCGTCGCGTCGCTTGAGGTATTGTCGATAATACATCTACCTACAAAAAACGTGTTTTTGTGCATCGCATAAAATAATCAACTCACCCGCACTCTACTACCTTTGAGTATTGTCAATAGCATAAATGTGAATAAAACTGTTATTTAAAGTTTGACAGGATATAGTATTATCAATCGTAAGTTTTTCACGACAAAAAAAATGCTTGCAAAAAACATTTGTACATATGTACCTCTCTATGTGTTTTACAAACGCTCAGGTTCGTGAACAATTCCTCAGCGAGTATGAGAGAATAATCCCGCCCAAATGGAGAATTTATTCTGTAAATGGACAATCAAACGGCTATTCCTCGAAACGGTTTCACTTTATGCGGAACTGGGCGGTAAAATGTTACCCTTTTGTCTCGGGGTCGCTTTTATTGTTCCGATAATCGTGCGAGATTTTCTTTTAAAATGCCTACTAGGTAAAAAATCACGCTCTGTGGTATTCTAGAGATTTGAAAGATCCATCAAAAATAATAAAAATAGCCATTATTTAAAAGCAAAAACATTTATCATGATTTTCATTTCCTTTCCAAACCTTTAGTTGCATAAGGAACTTCAACAGTACACTAAAAACAAGGAATATTGACCATTTCTTATCTTATGAACGGAATCAAACATATTTTTGATGTTTGAAGCACTTACTTTGTGGAACATCATTATTTAATTTATTAAAATAAAATAAAATAATTTTGTTGTTATGTACCACTTATATTTTTTTATAATTTGACAACCAACTAGTTTCGGCAATACTTTGCCTTCTTCAGGGTTAATTACAAACTAACATTACCAATAATAAGTAGCTTACTTTTATATTTGACTATATATAATAATGTTTTACGGTGATGTAATTTACAGAAAAACAAATAAATTATTATTATTCCTTATAAATTATTGCCATCATTTGTATTTTTCTACAAATATAAATAAAGCGCGCTCAGCGCCAGCGATAAGCCAAATAACTAGCCGATTACTTCAGCTTTTGTCTTCATACAAATGAGTGCACTATGTTTTGAACATATTAAACCCAAAGGTCGGATTTTTTTCCTAGAGTAAGCTTGCAGATTAAACAAATTCTTTAAAGATTTTCAATTTGGAAAACAGTATTTCAAACATTAGTTCTTGAAGAATATTTTTCTTTGAGATAATAATTTTGACATGATGTCGCGGCTGTTTATTATCATTTCTAGAACAAATCAGGCAGTTGACATTTCAATTGTTATGAAAATATGTAATACTGACTGATTCCATTGTACTATTTTTTATAAACTTTTAAATGAGTTATGTGTTTAATTAATGGATAATATAGCTACACTATATAATATGTCACAAAGTTACGTCGTTTGAGTTAATTTCATAGATGAGAGTGGTGTATCACACAGAAAAAATAGAAATTTATAGTAAACTCGAATACCGCTTACAATAAAATATAATGTATGTATTAAATACTATAAAAAAAATGTATTATGTACCTACTATTTAAGTACGAATAATTATATTTTTGTAGCTTACCTGTAAATAAAATCACCGTTCGCTACTGTCATATGTATGTCTTGGCGAGCAGGGGCGAATGCTCTTTATAATCGATTATTTTCAGGTTAGCATATTTTTTTGACATCGAAAGTCATGTTTTATGTTGCAGTATTATTAAGAAAAAACACATCACTAAAAGAATATATTGCTTTTCTTGGGTAAGTAAATTTATATCATATTCTTTTATTCCATACAGCGACCAGTTGCGCCTCTATTGGCCAAAATTATTACTAATGGGTTACACAAAATTACTTTGCCGACGAAAAAACACTAATTTAAATACGTCTTAAACATAAAATTTTAGAATCTTGTTCAAAAAATTACACTTGCGATTACAGTAAAATCATTCAGCTTTCAATAATGCAATTTAGTATTTCAATACTTTTTCATAAGGGCTAGTATTCTTTAAAATAAATCAATTTGACTAACTACGGTCTAAGAGAGGTTACAATATACTCACTCGTTATGTGTGAGAAAGAGATAACGAATATATTTTGTACGTCTTAACACGGCAGTTACAATAATACTTGATCATACTTATGTTTCGGTGGTTTGAAATAATTTTGCTTTAAAATAAATTTATATTTTATTCGAAACGAAATGATATTTTAATCCATAGTATGAACGTATCAGTAAAAATCTTTTAGTGGGTTTTTAAAAACAAAGATAAAATATACATTATTAAACGTTTTTGTGCATACAATAACAGCTGAATATTGTAGGTTACTCTTCAGTATCCATTTAAACTTTAAAAGTTAAGTTTGAGTTATGATAAAAACGTTACTAGTGTATAGTGTTAAGAAAACAAATATATGAAGAATTATAAAATGTATAACTTATGTCGTTTTGTGAATAATAATTTGATATAAAAGTCGATGGAACAATGATTCTTAAAACGTAATTTATGTTTTGTTTGGTGAACCATCGTACTTGGTAAGGAATACTTGTAAACTATTTTTTTTTATCTAATTTATTAAGAAATAGTGTTTTATTTTAAGACAAGTTATAATAGTTAGACTCAAACAAAGATGCACCGGTACGCTAATCAATTATCCAGTTTTATGCATGGCCCAAAACACGAAATAGCCGCGCGGATAGGTCGTTGCTTTCTAATGACTAAGGCGAGAGTTCGAGTCCATAGGGGTTTAAATTTTTTTGCAATCATGTTTTTTTTAATGTATTTTTTTAAATCAAATGTTTGTGCTACATTAGAAAACATTTTTACTGAAACTATTAGCCGCTGGTGCCATTTTTTATGGATTGTTTATCAAATATAAAATAGACATGTTTTCTATATGCCATACTACTGCTATGGACATTTTATCAGAATTTTTGTAGCTTACCAATTTTAAAACTCACCACTCGCTAATGTTGGCAAGTTGATTGCGGACTTTTAGGTTAGTATTATTTGACTCGAAAATCTTTCGTTTTATATTTCTTTCGTCCCAGGTAATCCTGCTTCCAAGGTACACAAACTCTTTCGCGTTTTTCAGAGTAACTCTTGACATTAGTACATTCATTGAGTTTCGTAATGATGAAATACTGATGGGTATGTACCTCTGTTAGTGTGAGTGACCACCATCGCCCTCAATAAATATAGGTGTTGGATATCAACAATAAAAATTTCTTACATAAATAATCACTCTGATCTTATGATTTATAATAGAAGAACAAATTAGTCACAAATAAGTTAATATCAAATATTTTATAGGAAAAGAAAACAAATAAAAAAAATAAAAAGTTAACTTCATCATCATCGTCGTCATATCACTTTCTGCACTTAATAGGGCACTGCATCGTTAAACTAAATGCAGCGTATTTTGATCATCTTTTACATGAAAACAAGGTGATTAGTCTTACGTTTTAGGTGTCGGTCCAGGGACGATGAAATATTGCAAAAAAAAACCTATAAAATTAATATTTTACTTCCATCGTACCAGGAATCGAACCCAGAACCTCAAGAAAGGTAGACAAATGCTCCAATCATTTTGAAACGAGGTAACCTTCTTTATCTGATTTCCTTATTTGGGATTTTTATTTTTACGAGTCTAAAACACTCGTCCAGAGTTTTAGTTATAATTTAAATACAGAACTTTATTCTTCACCCGCCTGGATGAGGTTTTGAGAAAACTTAAAAATTAAATTTATAAAATAAAATGGGGTTTCAATGTTCTAATAATGGTTGTGTGAAAACCTTTTCAATTGCTGAGTTTTAGGCGCTATGAGCTCGGCTATTTAATAACAAAACATTCTGATATTATTTTATTTGGGGGAAGATGGGTAAAAGTTTAGGGGAAACATGTTAAAATAGGTAGTAAAATAAAACGAGCAACAAAGGATCCAAGTGTAACACCTAACCCGTATATGGCCTAAGTGCTCCCTTATTTCAAGGACTCGGTATGAATACAAAGGACCCACGGGGGGTGGTTAATATAAGTGTTTGTGGAGGTGGGAAATAAGTTGCAGGAAGAAAGAAATATAAACTTTCAATATCATAAGTGGTTATTCAATCATTTTCCATGGAAGAATATTCGATCCATTTATTACATTACTTTGCATGCTGTAAAAATAATGGATAGTTACATTTAAGCACTTCCTGTATCCGAGCGCGATAAAAATGCAATTTTGTAGGTGAAATAGACTCAGAACTCTGAACGAGTGTTCTTGGTTCAATAGATTCTTTCAGGTAAAAACCCTGAAATGTTAATAGTACAGACATTTGAACGAAGTTATGCAAAAAGCAGCCAGTCTACAATTTAAAAAAATAAAAGATAATTATTTTATCGGGTGCAATAAGGTCAATTCTATGTTCTGCTAAAAAATGACAGACTGCTGTTTTATAAAAAACGGATTAATCATCTCCTGAAAATGGCATTTTTCAATTTGCAGAAAGCACTCACAGCACTAGAAAAATCTTACGGTACTTTAGAAATCATCAAAACTGGTCAAATACATAGTAAAATTCTTGTTTGTCATGTAAAAAAAAAACTAGTGTATTCATTGTTTATCATTTGATCAAGTTAAAGCATTCCAACTGTTGTGTAGATTTGATTATTCACCCTTTTCACAAAAGTGCTATTATCTCAGTTTCACTTTTCTATGGCTGGCTGATTTCTGCATAACTACGTTTATTTGTGCGCCTTGTCTGCTTTTAATTTAATCTATTTATTTAATTGTAAAAGTAAATTATCTCTGTTATCTAGTCTCCATATTATGATGTTCACATCAAAAATATTGATTCAGTTCAACATCGATTTTTGAGAAAGATAGGCTGGAGGTTGGGCTTATCCAGATACCTATATACACGTATAATGAGTTAGAATCTGCGTTAAATATATCTTCTCTTCAAGACCGTCGAAATAAATCCGGCCTTATAGTCCTTTTTAAATCTCAACTCACTCTTTGATGCGTCTAAACTACTAAGCTCAGTAAAATTAAATATCCCAACTAGAAACCTCAAACAAAACTTACTCTTTCATACCGATAACCGCAGAACTAACTATGGTTTTCATTGCCCAGAATTCTTAGGTCTACCAACAAACATACCAGTCTTGATTTTTTTGATAACAAGTTGTCTTCTTTCAAACGATCACTGAATCAAATTCAAATATAAACACCTCTTTCCCGCTTCCACTCCCACAAAGTCTACTATAAACCATTGAGTCTTTCTAATTTTTTAATGATAATTTTCTTTGTATGAATGTGTCCATAAAAATGCCCATTGGGCGTATATATAAATAAATGATTAAACATTAATAAAAATTCAGGTACATAAAAGAAATACACATAATAAATACAAAAACCATACCAAGCCACTTTCTGCGGCTTGTTGGTGAAGTTAACCTATTTAAATAATAATCTAACTTAAAAATTAATATCTTTTATTATGGTTAAAATAAAGGGCAGTTTTCAGACTGTATCTGTTTAGTCAAAAAAAGAAAAACAAATATATCCTGAAAAAAAATATTTACATGAAAATTTAACTTGAACACAATATTTTTAGAATATCAAAATAAAACTTTCGATTAAGAAGCCAATTTCTAATTGTTTTCTTATTATATATTTGATTTAATCTAAGATCTGTAGGATTTTTTTTTATTAGAAATTTGATTCAATGTTCTACTGCCATATTTATAACTCATTTTAGGAATCACTCAACCATAATTATAAGTAAAGTGAGTGTTGTAATTATAATTTTTCTAAATATTAGAGTTATACTGCTCTAAAATGATGCAAAACCACAAAATTTCTTAAACTAGAAAATTTTAAATGATTTGTAGAAGATTTTTTTGTTATTTCTCTGATTGAATAATTCTAGTTGTACAACTTTCTTAATAATGGAATACTGTAGATTTTGCATAATTTTGATATTGGTTATGATTGAATGGCCCCATAATTTTATCCCATATCTTATTTTGGACTCAACCCATGAAAAATAGACAATCTTTAGTGTACATTTTGGCACTATAAAGGATAATTTATAAAAAAGTGGTGGCAAGAGGTGGTAGTATGTTACAAGTTTTGAAAATTTGATAATCCCATTTGAAATTTATTTATTTATTTATTCATTCAAAATTACAAAATTAAATTATGATCAACACAAACACCAAAATGACTTTATTCTTTTTCAAAAGTTAAGAGCTCACAATAACAAGAATAGGGAATTTTATCATGCAAACAATTGGTGCAGTGGGCTTTTAGATTTGGAATATATTCTTAAATTGGTAAATGCCTTTTCCTACCTTTTCTAAGATCTCAGGATCGATTCCCTGTTAGGTGAACATGATTAATTTAAATATAATTTTGTGCTGCAATATTTCTTGTTTGGCATTTTAAGCATATAACACATAATGTTTTTTTTGTTTATGAAGCAAATTATCAACTATGAAGCTATTGGAGTCCAGTGCAGTGCCCTTTGCACCACTGAGTAAAACATGAAAATTGTAATTTTAAACAAGTATATAAATCTTTTATCTACGAGTAGTATCAATTTTTTGCATATAAAAATATAAATTGACAGATACTAAAACCTAATTAGATAAAAATTTTGAGAAGCAGATAGGTATGAAAAATTAGACATTTGGCTTAACATATTTTTAAAATAAAATTTAAAATACATTTTTTGACAGTATTATGATTATGTGTCTAGACACAATCAAAACAGAACAAGCAATTAAGAAAAAGGTAAATAAAAAACCGATATTGTTTTTTAACTTATTAGGTTTGTTAATATGTGTATCATTTGATTTATAATATGTTTTTAGTGGAAATATTTGACTAACTCTTCTTTTGACCAGTCTGTGTTTTGATTGGCTGGAAGAAATTGCTTTAAACAGTAAGTCCGACAAAAGTACTTATTGCTCGTTCTTGAGAATTGAAATAAATAAATTTGTATGTATTTGATATTACGAAATGCAAATTATGAACAGAATGAAATATTTATATATTTAATAATTGTATAAACTGATAATTTAATTACCAAGGAATTTTCATCAGAAAACTTAAGAACAGACTTGTAACAACGTTTATTTAAAAATTACCTTTACCTTTATTTCTTAGGTGTTATAAAAACAAAAGGATTGTAGATACATTTTTGGCGAAAGATTTCAATTTTTCTCGATTGAATTAATGACAGCAGTAATACTTATTCACAATACTGCTCGAAAAAAAATACTGTTTTGTTCCCCAGAACTATTTTTATTGATTTTAGAAAATTTATAAAATGAACAAGTTCTGTGCTGTGAGAAATTGGTATAAATAATGTTTTCTGATGCGCTGTAAAACTTAGAGCATCAAATTGTATCACGAAATTTCTTCAAAATGAACGAAAGCAATAATAAAAACGAACCACTTTGAAGAACGTCACTAGTTCACCAAAGCGTCCTTGCGACGTCATATGCGGAGTTATTTAAACATTACAAAACTTTAAAAAATCATAGCGCTGATATTACGATACATAAAAATATTTTGAAAAAGTTTTTGGCTTAGTTTGATAGTCATTAATATATATAAATATGTTTTTAAAACCATTGAATTTCCCGATTAGCGACTTACTTAATTAAATGCGATGTGTTGTAAGAATTTAGTTCTAAACTTCGTTGACTTCATAGGTCATAAACGTATAAATTTTACTGCACTGCGCGATTTCTCTATTGAGGGCGGGCTGAGTAAATCGAAAATTGTTTTAAAGATAGTGCTGGTGATTTCACAATAACAAATCGAGCTAAACGCCAAATTTTGGATTCAAAAATTCGGATTGAGGTCACTCCTCTACATTCAAAAATTCAAAAATTCGGATTGAGGTCACTCCTCTACATTGCCTCTACTCAATATAACCTCCTGCCTATTCACTTTAAATCAATTTCTTACCAGTCTACGAATGGAAATCAAATAACACTTAAAAATCATTTCCTCAAATTATTTCTCGATAACCCTTAACCCATGTGATTTAATGTTAATATATTATAATTTGTTTTTAAAAAGGTCTCCGAGATATGTCCATTTTTGTTTTAATTATGTTCAACAAAATGTATTTTTATTTTTTATCTGATAATCTTTAATTGTATCAATCCCAGAATGAGTTTGCTAACTCATGGGAATACAATTGTGTTTTTGTACATTTTTGTATTTTGAAATAAAAAAAATAAAAAAAATATATATAATATTTCTATGATTTTTTTGTAAGTGAAACACATTTCTGTTTTATTTTTAATAAAATATAAATCAATAGCAAATTTTTAGTGTGATAGTACCGCGGTATTTTTTAATCAAGTTACCGAATTTCCCCTATCAAAAGTTTTACAGCAAAAAACGTTTCGTGGCGTCTTGAATAATTTTAATAAATTTGAAGGTTTACCGGATTTCTTGTATGATAGCTTCAAATCTGCACATATTTTCTCCTTAAAGAGTCACGTAGCTTATAAATTGCCTCATAGCATAATCAGTTTGGTAGGAAACCTGTTCTACCTTTGAACATGAAGGTAATTTTATACATTTGAGATCTCGGATAAAGGAAGAGGGGAGGGAAATAAACTTGTCTCGAGGGAGGAAAGTTCTGCCGATACAAAATCGACCAAAACTTTGAAGGACAATTTGTTGCGGACATAAACGGCGATTTCCACAATGGCCATCCGGGACAGCGGTCATTTTTTCAATACTTTCGCAAGTTTAACTTTTTTATATGAAAATAGGATATCTGAAACGATGTTTCTAGGTGATAAAAATATACATTCATAATACAGAGATAATCGTGTCTACGACACATTTTTTAAGTGGTTTTAAATGTAAAATAAAAAGTCCCATACTTATTATTTAAACCCATTTATAAATACGGAAGTCGACTTTGTTCTAATTTGAAGTTATAAATGCAGAAAAAATCATAATTAGCTATTTTATACCTAAATCGAAGTCGACTTTCATCATAAAAATGCATTTTTAAGTTTATCTGTAATCCACACAATTGCCCTTTTGTCTATGCTTATCCGACATCCACTAATCTGTTCACTGTTTCTTTTTATATATGATGTATGTTTAGTTTAGAAGAAACTAGTTGGTTGTTTCAATAAAAAAGTGGTCAATGAAACAATGTTATTTTATTTGTCCCTGGAAAATTTTGAAGTTTACATCCTTGTAAGACTGTTTTTTCTCTCATAATTAGTTATGATTATCTGTATTCCTATTTATCATATGTAAATATAAACAATGGTTTATTTATATTAACAAATGGTTTATTCATTTGGTGTTTTTTATTCACGTACAATTTATTTTTAATTTGTTATACTTTACTATGTTTAAAGAGTTTCGCCCCCGGTATACCTTGTTTGATTTTGAGTCATACATTTAAAAAATATATATCTTGTTGACATAGTAGAGCATGATTTCTAAGTAGAAAGACCTAAATTTACTCACCTACAAAATGTTAACAAACGTTTATTCAGAATTTTTTTTTTTAAAGGCCAACTTTAGGACCTAGTTGAATTTATTAGAAGCAAACATTTCTCTAAAAAAAACTAGTTTATTTTATGACGTACATTGACATTTCTGAAAAAGTTTTATTGATATTTTTATTGCCCGTTTCCTTACATAAACTTTCTTCATATCAGAAATTTTTCTTGTATAATAGGCACAATAAAATACATGCCATATTATTCCTCTATTTTTATTTTTGTAGCTTTTCGAAATATTTATGTTAGATCAGTTTTTTCGATGAGTGCTTACCAATCATGTTAGAAATAACATGTTTTATTACATCACTAAAGTGATTGTCTACTTTGCAGTACAGTAGAAAGAGTGTTTGATTACTTTGTATGATGTTCTAGGTTAGATTTCCATCAAAAGTATCTGAAATATTTTAATGACATTCATTTTAATATATCGCTTATCCTATAAAGTCGTTACTTAAATAAATTAGATTTTTAATTTAATTTGCAAAACACATTAAACGTTAAAAAACATGGCAACCCTGAAACCAGAAATCAATAACAACCCTATAATTTATTGGTTATTGACAATAAACAATAAATCCATTTAAAATACTTAAGGTTTATACAGTAAACACTCTTTATAAAGTAAATTCTATAGACCAAATATATGAAAAAGAAAAAATAAAAGAATTTGAGATGAATAAGTCTCTCAGATACCAACATAATATTAAAATTCCTAAATTCCACACAAGTCATGGTCAAAATAGCTTTGTCTTTAAAGCTGTAAAAAATTATAATAATCTCCCCAATGAGCTAAAAACTATTAAAAATAATATATCAATAAATAAATTTAAAGTAAATCTAAAGAAATTTTGTGAACACGTATAAAAACTACATTAAATTTTATTAGTATGAATTTATTATTGTTTAATATTTTTTTCTTTATATATCCTACGTTTTCATTTTTTTTTCTCATATACTCGTATTTAAAATTATATAAACTCTTATAATAAACAATAAACAACTAAAACAGTGTAAGTCACTCTCCAAGTAAAAGAGTGAGTCTCTTTTTTGGAAAGTTACAGTTATAACATCTTAGAGAATATACATCTCTAAGGATAACATTTACCAGATGTGTAAAAATAGATATGTACAGAATTTAAAAAAAATATGTACCCTTTATGAAATACATTAATAAAAAAAACATTTTTAAAAAATAGCTAATTTAAGGCATGTAACAAATTTTTCTTAAATGTTTCCTTCGGCACGGGACACCCCAGTGAGGGAACATTATTATGTTTAAAAAAAAGAATACAAATGATGTGAAAAGTATAAAAAAATATATAAATAAATAAGGACATACTCAAAAAATTTTTGAAGGAGTTTTTTTTGTTTGGTTTTGATTTTTGATTTTTGATTTTTGATTTTTGATTGTCTATTTAATGATTATCTAGGGTTTTTTATATAAGTGTTTTAATATCGGAAGTTATATGTACATGATAGTCCCTTAAGTGACCGTTGAGTTTCAAAGTTCGCTAGTTCATACATTATTCAAGGGTTTCCATAAATTCTCTGGAGGTCTACGCATTAAACAAGTTAGTATTCTTAGTAAAGTCATGATGCTTCAGAAGATATGCTTCCAAATTTTTGTTTCTTTGTTTTTCTGAAAAATATCAGTTTTTTTTCTTTTTCTTAACTTGCATCATCGTAAGTAATTATACCTTCCATCAATGGCAGCATTGTTTAATCATTCGTTACATAAAATAACGGTGATCAGTCTTGTGGTTCTATTGCCAGTCCCAAGACAATGAAATATTGCGATTGTTGAGGAATAATAATAATAATATTTATTGGGTGTTAAGAAAAAAAAACACTCTTACATATTAAAAATAATATAAATACTATGCGTATTTACATTAAAAAATATTTATATAATAAATATAAATATTTATATCCTTAAGATTATTTTGTTGTCTGTATAATTCCGATATTATTTTTTTGTTGCATCTATCTATGTAAGAAAACCCATACCAAGTTGTACATTATGGTGTGGTAACGGTAGGGTACTGCGCCCACAGGTAGCTCAGCAAGAAGCGACAGCAAGTCGATTCACCCGAAAGACAGCGGATCTCCCCGCTATCACCGCTAACTTTACCTCCCACAAGTACATAAACATATACATCATCATAAGTTCAGAATCATGTACACATATCTGCATTAAAAAAATATACATAAATAAAAAACTTTTTGCTAAGGGCATTGTGCCTTGTCCAAAAACCATTTGGCCACCGCTCTTAAAAAACCTCTGTAGTGGTTTCATAACTCTGGACGAGGTGTGAAGAATACCTCGTCCTAGGAGGAGGAAAATTTAGTTCAGTAATTATTCATTATTCCATGTGCGCTCCCTTGTTGGAGCATATGGTGTCCACAAAGATCCTCCAGGCATCTCTGTCGGCTGCCGACTTTTTTGCATCCTCCCAAATCAGGTTTGCGTCCCGTAGTTCTGACACGAACTGCCGACGAAAAGTCAGCAGTAGATGTACAGGACGTCGAGAACCTGATGCCTTGTAAAGTAGGCAAGCGTGGTTAGGGCTCTCAAGAGGCATCCTCAGCGCATAACCAAGCCAACCGTGTTGCCTAAGCTTGATGACAGTTGTCACCGGAGTTTGTTGCGTCTGTTCTCTTATTACTCCATTCCTTAAAATGTCAAACCACCGCACACCCAAGACTCTTCTGAGACACCTTTTCTCAAAACTCTAGTAAGGTGCCACGATTTGCATCTGTAGAGGAGAATAGGGGCTATGCAGGCGTTATATAGGCGGCATTTGGTTTTCCTTGCGTAAATATCCAATCTCCAGAAAGCTTTCATATAATTGAATGTGGCGCCTGCTGTCCCTAAATTTAGTTGGTGGACTATATTATTGGGGAAGCGAGGTTGCGCAACTCCACTAACCTGCTAATGGTGAGGCGTGATGAGTACTGGAACCTGGTTGCTGAAACTGCATGCAATTTTAATGTTGTTACCAGCATTCACACGTAGAATGACTGCCGAAGAAATGGCTTCCGGGCTGCGCCCACCTGGAAGACCCTCTAAGCAATAAAAGGATTGTCGGGCCTCATCACAGGAGACTGAGTAGTCTAAGTAGAAAAGATCATCAGATCTACAAGAAGACAAAGAAAAAGAAGATTGCGAGCGTGGTAGACGAAAACGACAACCACTGCTCTATCAAGCGGACTTATCTTTACTCGATTAACTTTTTAGTGTTTTACTTAAATGACTCAAAAACGGTTTCAGATTTTTTTTCTCACATGCACAGGAAAACTTGACTGTATATCAGTAAAACATTAGCAGAATGGTTTACGTTAAACTTACATTTTTTCTTATTAAAATTGGTCGTATAGAGTTTAAAGTCTAAAGATTGTCATTGACGGCCTTCCAGGACGGCGTGAGCCCGCAGGTTTAAAGAAGAGGCAACTTCGGTTTAGGTTCTCTTGAGGCATGCGCAGCACGTGTCCAAGCCAAGTCCACCGCCGCATCCCCAAGACGCCCGTTATAGGAGGCTGCTGCGTCCGTTTTCGGACTTCAATGTTGGTTATAAAATCGAACGACCTTATGCCTAATATTCTTCTAAATTTTAATCGATTCTAGAATTAAAAACGTATAATTTAAATGTCTTAGAGGTATGAAGGTAAAATGTAATATACTTACAATCTGAAGGCGCGATGCAGAAGCTCGGGTGAAGATCTATGCGACATTCCATTGGTGATAGGTAATAAAGAACTCACACGAGAGGTAGTCTTATACATGATCAATATAGTGCAGGCTATTGGTAAAATAAACCAAAGTAGGGAAGAAAATGCCGAATACTCCTCTAATGGAACGGAAGGCCTGTTGACTACTGCCAACAGGCCGGCTTCTCCTGAAGAGTTTTGAGTGGTTTCCTCTCCACATAAGTAAATGCTGAGAAGTTCCTGATTGGCCCACATTAGTATATCCCTCCTGATCCCAACAGTTAAGATAAATTTAAAGAAATTCAATTGCAGAAAAATCTACGTTTGAAATATAAACCTTGTTTATTATAAGCAAGGTAAATAATAAAGCAACTCTAATATATAAAAAAATATATACTTACAATTCTAAAGATGTTTACATGCAAACCGCTTGTTTTCGCGAAAAAAAAACAAACATCCCTCAAGACTCGAAATGCTCAGATGTTTGGCGAAGTCTAGAATTTTCCATTTGACATTTTTTTATCATTGTACTTTGAATCTAAACAAACAGTAAACGAAATTTCACGTCACCGAGCAATTTGATACAAATCGTTTTGTAAGCATTAATTCACCAAATGTCTTGTTAGAGTTCTGTTCGCCCCAAAAGCTAATAATAATAAAAGAAAATTGATTTCACCAACTCAAACAAAAGATTCTCTGACTTAAATAGCTGTAGGTACTGTGGAGTTATTATATTTGTCAGATGGTATTTAATATTGGAAAACCTGTCAGTTACTCTCGAATAAACACTCTAATTAAACGTCTGTGATTTTAAAATCTGACATTTATGTAATAACTCTAATTTCGCTCATCAAAATGGAATTGATCGGAAGCATTAAAATATAAGGTAACATAATTTTTTTATTAAGTTATTATTATTTATAATGTGAAAAAAAAGAATTAAAAAAAATATATATAAATGGGGTTTCATGAATACAAGTACTACTGATGTGATAAAATAAAAAGCCTTATGGTTTCTGGCCGGCAGATAAGGGAAAAATACATGAGATCATTTATGTTTTCATCATCATAAAATCATCGTTGAGAGTTTTTTAAAAAAATATTTGTACCAAATTAAAATCAATGAAGTGTCATGAAGTTTATTTACTTTTTTTTTTTTTTTTTTATAATATGTTTATTTTTCCAAACATATATTTACAAAGAATTTTTTGTACAAAAAAAATATTATTTTTTTTATTTATACCGTAATTTGAAAATTAAATTAAATTATTCCGAGCGGTTTAGCAAAAAACGTTATTTATTATTTACCAAGATGAATAAAAATTGATTTATCTTCTTAGATTTTTAAGGACGTTCAGATAACAATAAGTATTTTCTGGCTCGGCTACCCCTGAACTATGTAATGCAATCGGTAAAGAGAACAAACGGCACAAGGCATGATTACCCAGAAAAAAATATTGGGCATGTATTGGAATCGTTAAAGGACGAATGTTGCGGGAGCGACATTGTTTTTCCGCCAATGCCGCCGTACGTGATTTCCGAGGTAATCATTGTCCTGCGAGGACAACCTGCCCGTCTATTTATGTGACAATGTATCGAAACAATGCTCTCTCTTTCAAAATTCATTTTACACGTACGTTTCCGTTAATATCAGGAATTGTTTGACGCGGCCTGCACAATTTATCATCCTTCTGTGCCGAAAAAACTAAGTCCATCAACAACGCCATTTCAAAGTACATTGGTCTTATTCTGTATCTCATTCGTTAAGTGAAATTCATTTGTATTGTATGAGGGAGAACGAGAGCGAAATAATATTTGCATTAGAGTAAGATGGATATTCGACAAACGAACGAACTTAGGAAACAAATTATCACAGAATAAGCCTGCAGGTAAAATAAACTTTTTGTTGCGAAATAAAAATCGATGCCCTTACAGAAATAAAAACTCTCATATCGGGTTATGGTCCTGTGGCTAGAGTTGTGGAATCATAGATCAGAGGTCCAAGTAATTCCCATTTTCTAACTTTGAGTTATTTACGACTTGAAAACGACCCCATAAATTGAAATACTTGAGTAAATCATAAGGGCACAAATATTTTTATTTTTTAAAAACCGTTATACTTTCGTAAAAATTCGTATTAATGCAATTTATTATATGAACTTAGTTGTACAGAAACCATCTAGAAAAAAATAGATATTAGTAATATCCGGTGCAAAAAGGTCAATTCTATGTTCTGCTAAAAACAGCCTGACCGCTTTCATACAAAAAACTGTAATAATCACCTTCTGAAAATAGTGTCGATCACAAAAACGGCATTTCTCAATTTGCAGAAAACTCCTACAGTACTAAAGAAGCCTTGTGGTATTTTAAAAATCATTAAAACTAGTCAAATACATAATTAGATTCTTGTTTGAAATATAAAAAAAACTTTCGGATTCATTGTATATCATTTGTCAATGTCAAAATCATTCCAACTGTTGCGTAAATTTGATTTTTCACTCTTTTTACAAAGGAGCTATTATCTCAATTTCACTTTTCTATGGTTGGCTGCATAACTACGTTCATATGCGCTATGTGGTCCATGTATATTGACATATACGAATTTCTTCTTCTTCCTAGGGTGATCACTACAGCGAGAGCATCTCGGTCCAGTGCAACTCCGCAGCAACGACAACTGCTTATTGGATGTATTATTATTTATTTATTTTTTATTTTTTTTCCACCACAACAGGCCAGGAGGCCCAATTACAGCGGTGAATTACATTACAGAACAACCAGGCTTGAGAAAAATCACATTTTGATTTTTGTGTTCTCACCGGGAATTGAACCCGGAACCTTTCGTGCGTGAGTCAAGCGTCTTAACCACTACACCACGGAGGCCGCCATATTCACCAAAGTGACTCCTGCGAAAGATGACCATAGTGATTTTCCGTTGCTTTCTTTGGTGAATTTTTCTTTTAGGGTTACCTTCCCTTGGCTGGTTGATTTTGGTTTTGAGGTGCCAGAAACTCGTCTTTCATCCTCTCGTTATCTGCTGTAATTACGATGTTATGAGTGTGATCTCATTGCCCAGGGTTCGTGACGTGGACGCTAACGAATTGAACTAGTCAGCAGTGTTGCCGGTGGAATGCATCTGGGTGTTTGCAGCATATTATAGAATCACACATTCCAGCAAGATGTGATTTACAGCAACCCTAACAACAGTTTGAACCTCTAGTATACCATTTGTATACAAATGCATTATATTAAATGTGGTCCATGTATATTGGCATTTACAGTTTTGTATTTGTCATCTAATAATAATCTAAATGTTATAATTGTAATATTAATACAAAACACGTTTTAATCAATAATACGCGAAATTCCGTTATTTGATATGCATTACAGAATGCATTTAGCGAATGCATCTCACGCGCGCGTATGATTTAAGACTTTTCCCTTTGCACTGCGCAATACGAAATTAGAGAATTATTTTACCTTGAGCGGGGGGTGGGTTTTGTAGTTCCGCTCTTCTGTGGAGGCGTGAAATAATTCCCGACAATAAAGGGCATTCTGCAGTGAAATAGTTGCGGCCATACTGTACTCGCATACTGCTGGCGTTGCCAACCTATGGTCCGCGGACCACGAAAAAATAGTTCAAATATTTTTGAAAAGTTACATCTATTTTTTGGCATGGTCTCATTGTCTATTAACGAATTGAAAAAAACTGATTTTGGGATAAGATGCGGTTTAGTAAATAACAGCATTTTTTTATTTTATTCCTGGCCAATCACCATTCTTTCCCATCTTTCTTTTGACTCATTTTAATAGTACCTACGTTACATTGAGATCGAAAAAATTTAAAATTAGATGATTTGGATTTGGAATAAAACAATCAACATTTTTGACACATTACATCGAATATAAAAAATCTTTGATTCATGGCGCGTCGTTGTAAAAGTTATCATAAATCGTTAAACAATATAAAGTGAATTTCATCATCCAGTGCCCAAAATTGAAGAATATCATCATCGTATCAAATGTTGGTCCATATTCCATGTTCCTATCCTTTTTTTTTTTTTAAATTTCCAACTTTTACAAAACTGAATGAAATTAGTTTTTTCGCTACAGTCCGCTTTTCGTTAACATGCATTCTTATGATCATTTTTGCTTTATATTCTAACATTAAACAATTAAGAATGATAAATGTTATAAAATTTTTGTATAAAATAATAAACCGAATTTTCTGGGCCTACCGGTTTCGAGACGTACCCATCTCTTCGTCATGGCACTAATTAAACCAACATACAAAACCCACTATACGCCTTCACCATAGTTGTTGCACAAACATTTAAAACCGACACGATATGCATTTTAATAAGCACATGCACTAATAAAGACAAACATGCACTGATAAGATAAGGAAAATATGTTATGTTGTTTGGGAAATAGTTGAAAAAAAGGAGAGGAGAAGGTAGGAGAAGTTTAAAATCAATAGCTTAAGGGTTAACGTCACAATGGGACATCGAATAACTATTTTGAAAGGTTGTTTAATTATTGATCAAAGGAACATTCTTTTTTAAAGCTTTCTTTATGTGAAATATTTCCATATTATTTACTTTTAACACATTATTTTTTATATGTAAAACTCCCGTATTCTTGTTACCGTCGAGATTAAAATTGATAAGGTTGTGTGCGAATTTGGAAAAAAAAAATATTGTGAATACACAAGCTCATACTTCTATCTCCTCTTCTTTTTTTCAACTATATCTCAAATAGCATAAAATATTTTCATAATCTAATCAGTGCATGTTTGTCCTAATGAGTGTATGTGCTTAGTAAAGTGCATGTGGTGTTGGTTTTATATTTTTGTGCAACAACTATTGTGAAGGTGAATAGTGGGTTTTGCATGTTGGTTTAATTGAATTCCTGACAAAAAGATGGGGACATTTAGAAACCCGTAAAAAGAGAAATCGGTAAGTGGTAATACACAAATATTGAATAACATTTAGTCAAATGTTTTACCACAAAGTTAATGCTTTAAATAATAATAAAACAATTATGTTTTAGGAAAAATATTTTGAGATTGTCCAAATTTTTGTAAACAAGGACTGTATTCAACTCCCAAAAATTTGGACAAACTCAAAATATTATTGATAAATCCACCTGGTCCATGAAGAGGTGTAGAAATTGAAAAAATACTTTTTTCAGGCGTTGCCTAGTATGTAGGTGAAATAATTCAATTACATGAATCTCACCCGCATTAATAAAAGTTTCAGGTCTTTAGCTTCACAAACATCAACAGATGAAAGAATTAAAGCGAATTAAAGCAAATATAGGCAGAATGGTGAATGTTACACAATGTGTAAGGTGGCCACTTAAACCAACCAATGACAGGTCATAAGCCCTGTTGATGCCGAGACTTCAATATTACCCTCGATATAATGTTTTTTATCTATGTTGTAATATGTTACAATTATAATTTATCTTTACAGTATTTGCTAGCGCACAAATCAGTTTTTTGTTTTTTAAAATGTTTTATTTTAAGTTTATTATATAAATAAAGGAAGAGTGATACTTTAACCCACAAATTTGAAATATCCAGTGACCAGTTTCATCGTTTTCGCGATATCTTCGAGACTGGTTACTTTATTAAGGAGTTCAATGTATTTATACAAAACTGAAGTAAGGATAGATAATTCAAAATTTTATGAAAGTAAATAGAAGATTTCGTGAAAGCTATGAAACCGATCACTGAATATTCCAAATTTGTGGATTAAAGTATCATTCGTCTTTTATTTATATAATAAATTACAAAATTAACTTTAATCAAGAATTTTCACTTACAAACTTAAATGTTTTTTTACTATGAGTTTTAAAATCTCCATCAATCAAATGAAAAAATATGGTACTAGTCGCTTTTTAATATTGGTTGGCATGAAATACATCGCAGTTCGCAGGTTTAATACGCCTGATCACTGATACGGTCAAAGTGTATTCTGTTGGCACACTCCCAATAAGTGAGTGGATGGTTGCGTACTATATATGATGTACCTGCATAGCGCATTTAAATTCCTCTCGTGTTAGCTATTCTTCATTTTCCGGTCAATAGTAACAATGATTCATACTGTATTTGGTCAAGAGCTTAAAATCTTTTGATTCCTGAACATGGATTCAGTCGAGCCTTTGGACTTACAAACTAATAAAGTTATTTACAGCTTGAAAACAATTACGTATTTATAAATAAAAAACCAACATTATCAAACAACAGAAATACTAAAAAAAAAAAAGATTTGCTATCATAATTAAGTTTGTACAGAAGCATTGATTTAAACAATCAAACGGGTAGCAGCTTTACGAAAAACTGATCCCTGGGAGTCACTTTTCAAAATTCATTACGGAAAAATGGCTAAAACACCGACAGTGATTAGATACATCAATTTTTTCCTCGTATAAGAGGCATGTGAGTTGTTTTGCACCAGGAAAACATTTGTACCATCAGGAGCAAAGAGTTAAGCACATATTTTTTATCCATGTGTCTTAGCGAATTATTCTCCGCTTTCATTTTAACAATATTACCAAACCCTTTAAATAACCGGAAACTGTCATATGTCTATATATGAGTTTGATTCGCAGTAATCTTGAGTATGCCTCATGCGTATGGAGTCCGCAATATCAAAACCATATAAATTCAATAGAATTGGTTCAAAAAAAGTTCTTAAAGTACCTTTTGTATAAATTGCAAATTTCTAACCCACGTTCAAATTCAAATAACGAGTAACTTCTAACTTTTTTTCATTTTAATTCTCTGATAAAACACCGCGTTGTTTTCGATATAAAATTTCTGTATAAAATATTAAACTACAAAGTAGATACTAACCTTCTAAATAAAATACAAATAAATGCAGGATTGAGAACACTCAGACATCGGGAAATATTTAAACTGCCTTCGTTTTCAAATAATGCTACATACCACACACCTATGGCCCGCATGTGTCGGGAATATAATATATACTGCCGAACCAATAAAATTGACATTTTTCATGATACTCTCTCAGCTTTTGCGAATAATTTAAGTATACACGTACAACTTATTTTTTATTGCATTGTATCCTGTTTAAACAAAAATATTATACAATAAATAAAAATATATGTATTACAACTTAACGTATTTATCTATTTTGTGTAATTCTATAATTGAAGATATATATGCACGTCAAATTATTTCGACGAATGCTTTAAATTGTATGTTTTCTAGTATGTATCTTTGTTGAGTTACCTAATAAAGTAAAATAAAAAAATAAAAATAAATATTAACCTTAGGGTCTGTGTCTCTATCCAGGAAAATAAAAAATATTTTTGTGTGTATAAGAAAAAAATAGAATAGGGAATTATCAGACTTTTTTCAACATTTTAAAGTAATGAAGGTATGTAAATTACTGTCCAGTAAAAAAATTATTTTTGTTAATTATTTGTACCATTAAAAATATTTTTAAATTTGTAATTTTGAATTCCCGCTAAAACGGTCATTTCATTGGTCACGTCCTTAATACGCCGCGATTTATGTTTATTTGTTACCGCCCATTCAAATTCGTTTACAACATTGTCACAAATCTTGACGTTATAACTGCCGAGGCCAAAGATGTTGCGGTATCTAAAGACGTATTTTTTAACAAGTTTTTTCTGAAATTTGTATATGAAAACATTTCTCCACAATATCCACATTTATTTTAAAAATATAATTAATATTTCTAAATGCATTTCAATTTTTTTTATCGGTACTCGTTGTATGTGATATTTTCCTATTCTGGACAAGTGTTTATGGCTCGATCGCTGCTCTCAGTAAACATCCTGAAAATGTTTTGTGTTCCTGGGATGGTTGACGTTAAATATATAAGGTTTTAAAGGTGCATTTTATTGTAAATGTATTTCATTGTCCGCAGACCTGTACCGTAAGTTTAAAACTGATCATTTTACCTTCTTATAGCAATTGATCAAAATACACGGCATTTGATTTGACATTACAGTACCGTATGCATCATCAGGTGTGGTTAAGAGTTTGATGATGATGGTAAACCTGAGAGTAACCGTGATGTCGAAAATACAAGTCCAGGATACCGGTTTTCTTTAACTCACTGAAATGTCCCTAATTTTTCTCACATGCGGGGAGAGAAATTATTTATTTATATATGAAATTTTACAATACACCCAAGAGGCATTCACAAAAAAATACAGGTTAGTACAAACATAACTTAAAAAATAAACAACGCTTATTTGTAAACATGTAGAAACATACTACTATGCAAAATAAAAAGTGAAACTTTACATGATAAAAAAAAAAAAGGATATAAAAAAAGCGATTGAATTAAAAAGCAAATTGTTAACAACTTGTAAAGAATTTAAACAAAAAAATATGTACTAGTACATATATACGTATAAAAAATGGTATAAACAAATTAATGTTAAATACAAATAATAAAAATTACTTTGCAGTAAGTATATATAAGATAAAAATATAATACAATATGGTACACAAAAATATTTGAAACATTAATTTCAGAAAGAAAAAATTATCATCATTAAACCCTTATCTGCACTTCATGAAACATATGACACTGGATTTGTAAAGTAATTACAGCGTACTCAATCGGCAGGTACCAGTCTAGGGACAATTAAATATTGCAGTGTAAAACCACCCGCCAAAAAAATATTTTATGTCAAAGCATGTACAAATATAAAGTATACAATACATGTAAAATATACAGTTAAATAAAAATTGATTTCTTCAAGCAAACATTTAAGCTTCTCTGATAATCTCCAAATAACCCCTGATGCATTGCTAGGTTTTTTTTTAAGTAATAGCCCGCTTAGTTTTTAATAAGAAAATTGTCAGCGGGTGGGATAGAGGGGATATAGAAGGACGTAATGAAAAATACAACACAACTCCTGATTAAGAAAAATATATTTCTAAGATTGGTTTGAATAGAACTGGGGGAATCGAGCCCGCAATGCCAGTTTCACAGTTGGCCATCTTACCAACTGCATCCTTAGTAGAAATTTGATAATTATCGTATTTTTTAAGATATAATGATCGCAAACATCGATTTTGAACCTTTCCTATTTCAAAAATGTGGTTCAACTCAGAAAGGTCCCAAATTATGGAACAGTACTTTAATATACTGTGAATATGTGAATCATACAACGTTCTAATTTATTTATTTATTATCATTATATAACAAACACAAAATTATAATTTATACAAAGTTGCTTTGACTGCCTAACTAGGGTTATTTACCCTGTTCTAAGACAGTAAAAAAAACAGTAATCAATATATATAAACAGTTATAAAGATACAGGACAAAGTTATAAACAAAGTAAAAAATGGAGTTAACACATGGTAAAAAATGTAGTAAAAACATAGTAAAAATGTTGTAAAAAAACGAAACAAAAACAAAATAAAAACAATGTAATAAATGTACTGAAAACATAGTAAAAACCATTAAAAATATAAATATGTCTAAAATACTTTTAAACTCAGTAAAATGCGAAATTAAAACAGAATACATAGTAAGAAACATATTTAAAGTCATAGTAAAAAAATGAAAGTATGTGTATAGCAAAAAGCATATTAAAAAAAAAAACATAGCAAAATACAGAGTAGAAAGAGAAAAAAACACATTAAAAAAATAAAGAAAAAGATGTTTTAAAAAAAAAAAATATATGGTTTAAAAAAATTAAAAAGTCATGAGGATCTTAAAAATTTAATCAGTAAAAAAACAGTTCTATTAAAATATTTAATGTTTCGAAGTAAAAATATAAACATTTTACTCGATTTATCTATATTATTAGTAAGATGGTATATTTATAGCTTACAAAAGTTTTTCAATTAATTATCGATGACTAGATTAAAAAAAAAACAATAAAGAAAAGTTATTTTGACGCGGTAAATCTAGAAACATTGAATTAATCATAAATGAACAATTGAAGCAATAATCTGTGAATAACTATCAATCTTCTGTAATAAATGTTGTTCTCTCCGCTTCCAAGTCCCTTAAACCCAGCTGTGGCTTCCGACAAAAGACAAACTGACAAATTATCCCGCGTGTAAAACAGTATTTTAGTGTCCCTATGTGTATATTACCGGCTAAGTGTAAACTACATCACACCGCTCTTGCATATTACCGGCTTAATATAAAAACTAGTTTTTCATAAAATAATGGAAGCATATATCTTTCCAGGTTTCTTCTGGCATATAACAGACCTGCACTACGACGCACACTACTCAACCCTGGGAGATACAAGACGAAGTAAGTATGAAGTATAATTCCTTTGTTGGAACTCCATACAACTGTGGACATTGTATATTTCTTTTCTTTCCTTACAACAAACCATCTTCACTCTGTTCCCTTTGTTTCTCGCTTTTCCCACCCTAAGCGGCGCATTTAACACTCTTTTGAGAAGTCGCCTCTTAAGTGCTGAAGAAAGAGAGTACTTTAACTATTGAATGAAAAATTCAGAGCATCTGGTTTACTCTATAAACCAAAAAATCGGTTTTTATCTCAAATGAAAATATATGTCGTAACTTGTCGGCCTCGTGGCGCAATATTCAGCGCGTTTGCTTACTATACAAGAGGTCTCGGGTTTGATTCTCAACATGTTTGATATGAAATATCTATTTAAAAAGGGAGTTTTTACACTGGAATATGTCAAAGTTCTTGGACTGATCCCTGCAGCGTAAGGCTGACCATCTTACCTTCATGTCACAAAAAAAATATTAAGATTCGCTGATATTGCGCTGATACCAATCTAGTGCGCACCATTAGGTTCGGAAAAGAAATAATGATGATGAAAATATTTATTTTTTATTATTTATTATGGTTCACAAACAATAAACAAAACATATGACATTGGTTTAATAATCCCAAATTGTTGTTTTTGATATTGTTCAACAATTAAATGTAATCACAGCATGCACAAATCAAGAAAAAAAAGTTTATGATAGATTTTTTTTGATTGGCTAGCTTAATTGAAATCTTTGATTGTTATAAAAGTCATAACAATAAAGTATTACTAACAGGTTATTGCAAATTATTTAACCTAAATAACATAAGTGACTAATTGTTTTTTTAAATTGCGTTACAGTTTTTTTTAAATAATTTAATGTACCGTTAAAGATATCAATATCAGCCTTACTTTCTACATTATTATGCAATCTTAACATAAGTAATAATGCATTAAAGTGCGCCATATTATTATTTAAGGTTAGAAGATAGAATGTTTTATACGATCTAAATCGCCGACTAGGGACATTCAGGAGTACATTCTCTAAACAAAATGTAGAATCAACATTACAATAAATTATTTTATAAAAATATGTCATGTCTAAAATCTGTCTCCTAAATTCCAATTTATCTAGACCAAAATGTTCTAGGTGCTGATCATAAGACTGAAGGGTACCGCCCAGGTAACATTTAAATGGTAGGATACGAAGATTTTTTTGCGCAGATTCAATTAAATTAATGTGAGTTATGTAATCTAGTGCCCAGACTACAGATTCTTATTTCAAATTAATACAAACTAATGAAATTTATAAACAAACTATCGATGATACAGATTTTAATGATTTACATATTCTGAATATAAATCCTAACATCTTTTGGGTTTTTTCTTTGATATTATCAAAATGAGTGGAAAATGTAAATCGTGAGTCGAGAATTCCTAGATCTCGAATCGTGTTAACTGAATGAATGCTCAGGCACTGATCATAAGATTGAAGGGTGCTGCTCAGGTTACATTGAAATGTTAGGGTACGATTTTTTTTTTTGCACAGATCCAAATAAATTAATAGAAGTTATGGAATGTGGTGACCAGACGACAGATACAAATTCCAAATTACTACGAACTAATGAATTGGATATAAAAATTATCAATGAGAGAGATTTGAAAGGTTTACATATTCTGAATAACGATCCTAACATATTTAGGACTTTTACTTTGACAATCGTAAAATGCGTGGAAAATATAAAATGTGAGTCAAAAGTTATTCCTAGATTTCAAATCGCGTTTACTAAATTAATGCTTATATTTTTAATACTATTAATACTATAAATGTATTTAAATTTTTATTTATTTTAATAAACGAAAAACTTTTTTTTTTCTATCGCGATCTACTTTTGATTTTTTAATGTTTTACTTACCTTCCAAAAACAAAACCAGCTCATGTGCTTGGAGAATGACTTACACTGTAATATTTATTAATTTTAAATCAAAACAAATCATTTTTCAAGTATGTGTGGTGAGTTATTTATTTGTGTATTATTTGTATAGGGCATGGAAAAAAGTAATCTGTTGAAAATTAGGCGCAGAAAGGTAAAATCTTCTATGTAGTCTGTATTGTTGTATGGCTACGATATGTGGACTCTGAATTTTGAAATCTATGCACAGACTGGAAACTTTAAAGATGTGGTTACATCGCGAAATGCTTAAGATATCTTAAACAGACCCAATAACAAAGTCAGAAGTCTCGAGTTGAGCTTTAAACAAACAACGAACTCTTAGCAGCCGTAAACGTTTGTAAAAATTAAATCTGTAAAAGTACCAGTTGCTTCATTTGATTTTGAAAGGCAAGATTGTGAAGGTTGCTAAGGGGCTGAGAGGAGACAAGTGTCCTGGCTGCGTGATATTTTAGACAGGACTGGATTCAGGACTATGGAGTAGATTATTCAGGTGGTTCAGGATAGACAGATCTTCACCTGAGTGATTGCCAGCGTTGACGATTCCTGACAGGGTATTTAGAGAACAAGAAAATATACGGCCAACTGACCCAGACGAACGTTACTATCTGAAACCATTTATTTTTAACCCTTAGTATGCTGTTCACAAATAAAATATTTCAGAATTATTTGCAGGTGGAAAACATTAATAAAAAAAAATATTTTTGAATTTCACAAAACATCCATATACTTTACAAGCTTTTATGATGTAGAAAAATGCTCTAGGCGTAATTGTTTGAAACTTGTGTGTGCCGCATTAGAGCTAAAGAATAAATAATAAATTAATGTACCGTTGATAATTATCTACTCGTTATGGAACTCTAGATAATTATTTTGATGTGAATTTCTTTACATGGACGACTGCATGTTTGTTTAAAGTAACTAAGAAGTCATTACCAAATGATGATAAAAATATATTAATATTTTATTATTATCACTTTCATTAAGAACAAAAAAGACTAAATTAAAAGACCAATTTATTGTTTACCTGTACCATGATGTAGTGGTTTATATGGTTACAATGCATTTGACATTAAATTCAATTTCAAAAAAGGTTGAGGTACCGATTTCAATGAAAAAATTCAGCGTTACGAGAAATTGGATACTTAAATGGTTTTTTTAAAAGTGGTAAAAAATTTAAGCGTTTGATGTATAAAGAGTTAATCTAAAATTAATTAAATTAACTGCTTTAGAACGTCACAAGTTATTGTGAATATCACCACTGTGATTAGGCGTTTTGACCTGTTGCGGTGAAAAAAAAAAAAATAAATAAAATAAAAAAAAAATCGGTTTCAAGGTAGCCATTATTTTCAACGCATAGTGTATTCTGGTTCTGCTTTTAAATGGCAGTGTACAACTCACCAACGCTTATAACTTTTTAGGAGAATAAACTTGAAATGTTTATCGATGTGGGTGGGTTACATCTGGGTACGCATTCTGGTGGGAAGTTAATATTTATCTTTAATTTTATCTACTAAATTATTAAAATTAAGTTTTCTGTATGAAAAACTGGAAATGTTTACATTTTGTATTTCTAAACATGTTTGATTACCGATATCCGACGAAGATACAATAAATTTGCTTACAAATAAACACACGTTCGTACATAAATATCGATATTAGTTCATATCGTTTCAGTATATGCCGATGAAGATAGCCGTTTATAATCGCGGCCCTGGTTGAATTATATAATCTACTTGGATACGCCTGTAAAAACTTCTGAATTTAAATACATATTTTTATACCAGTTAATTAAATCAAAAATATTTTTTTCTGTCCAAATATTGTTGGTCACATATTACAACAGAGATGAAGAGCATTTTAGAGAAAGTAATATAGAAGTCTAGGCATCTACAGGGCTTATGACCTTTCATTGGCTGGTTTAAGTGGCCACTTTACACACTGTGTGACATTCACCATTTGGCCCATATTTGAACATCCACGTTTCATTAATTCTTTCATATGTTGATGTTTGTGAGGTTGAAGACCTGAAACCTTTTTTTATGCGGGTGAGATTCATCTAATTGAATAATTTCCCCTGCTTACTAGGCAACGCCTGAATTTTTTTTTAAATTTCTATACTTCTTCATGGACCAGGTGGATTTATCAACAATATTTAGAATTCGTCCAAATTTTTGTAGACAAGGATTGCATTCGACTCCCTGGGGAGCTGTTAATATTAACATATTACAACAGATATTAAGAACATTAAAGAGAAGGTTATATAGGATCTACTACTATAAAGCTACTACTAATATAGAAGATACTTGTATATTACATTCTCTAAAATGGTCTTTATCTTTCTTGCCATATGTTTATAATAACAGCTCCCCAGGAAGTCAAATCCAGTCCTTGTTTACAAAAAATTGGACAAACTTAAAATATTGTTAAGAAATGTTGATAAATAAACAAACTTCCTTGTTCATTCTTACTCGTAGGACAATTTCTTTTATAATAAATTTGTTATTGCACTTCAATATAACATTTGAGAGTCGTTTATTTTACTGTCGTGTAAAAATTATTAAGCTTTGTGACACAAGCGTGTAATTTCCCAATCAAACGCGGACTCCATAATATTATCATCTCTATGATCGCACATTCGATGGGATCAATGGCAGGATAATTATTCGATGTCTGTGACTATGAATCCGTGTTACACTAGCATTATGATTACGCGTTTGCAGTTAATCCCATAAGCCATCAAAGTGAATCTGTTGAAATCATGTGGAACAACTACAGATTACATACACCATCAAGCTACTTACACGCTTAATTCCTACAAACGTATTAATTTTACCTGACCACGTTCACTGATATATCCTGTTAGAACTGATCCATATTGTATTTTATAAATAAAACACGAGTGATACTTTAATCCACAAATTTGGAATATCCGGTGACCGGTTTCATCGCTTTCGCAACATCTTCGAGACTGGTATCTTTGTTAAAAACTTAAATGTATTTATACAGAACAGAGGTAAGGATAGATAATTCAAAGTTATATGTAAGTAAATTAAATAAAGTTATTTTTATCTTAAGGATCATTATCAACAAACTTTCTTTGGGTTAACTAATGAATTGATACAATGCTATTTTAATGAGTTTAAGTATTTTATTTTATTTTTGGTGTCCCATCCTTCGTGAGTGTGGTTTTGTAAATAATAATTTCTGAAAAACAAAGGGTAAAAAGTCATTAGTAAAATTATATTACAATGGGTAAAGTAATGGAGAATGCACATGTGTTATCTGTTCATTAAGTAATTCTACGTCAGGTTTATTTTTTAATTTATTAGTTTCGAGAATTTTTAATTTGTCAAGTTTATGGCCTTTAGGTGCAATATGAATTATTTTTACATTATTTTTTAATTCGAAGGAATGTTTATTTTCTATTAAATGATTGGTAAAATTAGAATTATCTTTATTATTAGACCATGATTGTGTGTGCTCTTTTATGCGTGTTTTAAAGGCTCCACCCGTTTGGCCTACGTAGCATGTATTTTTACAGTCGTTACAATTAAGAAGTTCCTGAGTTTGAACACTTATCTTTTTTGTCTTTTGTATTTACCAACAAATTATCTAATGAATTATTATTGTAAAAGACTGCAGTGCATTTATTTTTATTTATATAAATAAATGCGATAAATTTGTGGATTAAAGTATCACTCGTGTTTTGTTTATATAATAAATTACAATGAACTTACATCAAGAATTTTCACTTACAAACTTAAATGTTTCTAATCCATATTGACTGTGCAAGCGTCCATACTTTGTAAAATAACGAAGAGAATATGCACTGTAATGCTTTGATCAAGAAAACGGGTAAATAAAACATACCTTTTCAATGTCAAGAAAGTGCTTTCAGCAAAAACCAACCAAACCATTAACAATGAAGCTTTTTGTTGATGTTAAACTTATCTTTATAGGCTTAAATAGCAGGATAGGCAGCGTTAAGCAGTTGGTGCGACGGCAAACTGTGAAACTGGCATTGTGGTCTTAATTCCTGCCAGTTGCAAGAAAAAAATCCAAAATCGATTTTTTTCTTAATTGGTTTGGGTGTTGGGGGTTATTTTTCATAATTTTCTTCCATATCCTGTCTTTCCCACCTGTTAACGAGCCTCTAAAATGAATAAATTTATGATTTTAATATTTTTTTTTTCATATTTTAGTAATTTTTCTATGTTGGTATCTTCAAATATTGATCTTACCCCCTATTTCATTAAAAAAAATAGCTAGCCTAACAAAAATGGCGAGTTTTGCTAATTAACGTTGTCTGTCCCTGAATAAAAAATACTTTCCTCATGATTTTATTCCCTTAAACTTGCAAATTATTTTTGTTTAAAATGTTGTTAACGAGTTACCAATTTTATTTTACGCCTCACCGAAATCAAAAATCTACGATTTACATCGTTTGATTACGAAATTCGTAAATATTTAAAAAAATGTTTATTCATTCCTAAATATTTAAAACATCCCATTCAAAGTATCGGATATAAGTCACTTATGCCAGCGTTTTTTCAGTCCTCGAAATATTTTTGGAACACGTTCTTTGGTATGGGCTTCAGTTCCAATGATTCAGTCTTTATTATCTTCTATAGTTGTGAAACTTCGTCATTTCATGGTCCTTTTTTATCTTTATGAACGAGAAAAGTCGCAGAGGGCTCGTGAATACGCTGGGGCATCTAAGCGGTCTGGTTTTTTGTCAAAGTCGCAAACAAGCCGCGAGGCGTGAGCGGACGTCCCGTCATTTTGTTCTGAAATAACCTTGAAAATTCCCCGATCCCACCAAAACTTGTCTTACGCTTGTCTGTCGAAAACCAACTAAGCATCTAAAATGGCCGAAAATTTACAATGTTTTTAGACATATGCGTATAATCGAAAAGAAATGATTGGCTGTTAACAATACGCATTAATAATCACCATTCAAATATTCCACAATTTTTTTTTATTAAACTTTAAATACCAATACAGAAACCATGATCGTTAATCATAATTTAACAAAAAATGTCTTAGAACTCCAAAACTTGTTCAATCATTAGATTTAAACATGTTTAAACCTGCTTCAAAATCAGAATGAATAAATAAATAGATTGCTGACCTATTAATGATCAGGAAAAGCATAAGTAAGGCTACAAATATATTTTAAAATTCAATCTTATACCATAGTACTTAATAAAATATTGAATTTTCTTCTTTGATAATGCGTTGCCTATTCAGTCGAGTGGATGTAAAACCAATATCTTAATTAAATACTGAAATAAAATGAATGCAATACAATTTTTCTGGCATATTTATCCATAGCCCATGAATATAGTTATTAATATGATTAATACCTTGAATTAAAAAGTTTTAAGAAATGACTTTCTTTTTTATTCATCATTAGATGTGATACCTGTAGAGAGTAGAGAGTAGAATAACTGTATTTATAAAATATCGAGCTCTCTTTGATAACTGGATCAAAGGACACTGTTTCTACGAACAGCTTTCTCGTTATCTCAACTTCCCAGAGCCAGATTAGTTGACGCTTCTGATGTTTGTGATATCCGAGGTCAGCAACTTTGTACAATATTATTTAACAAAGACTATAATATTTTAAAAAATGAAATATTACGAGGTATTTCTAATTAAACTGAGTCGAATCCTTAATTTAGTACATCCTTTAATTACAGAAATAGATAGGAAGAAAATGCCTTGGCAATATGCCCGCCCTTATTTATTTATATTTGGATAATTTGTATAGCGCCGTTTTTGTGGAAATCACCTCAAGGGCCCTTATATGTATATTTATTGTATACGTACACAAAGTGTCAAATAAAATAAATGAATACCATTAAATTTAGTCTTTATCTGGATGGATTATAAACAGCTTTGTGTGTGAAATAAAACCATTAGTAAAACCTGTCTTTATCTATAAATTTAGTCTTTATCTGGGTGGATTATAAACAGCTTTGTGTGTGAAATAAAACCATAAGTAAAACTTGCGTCTGGGTAGTTGATGAAAATGTTTTTGTCTGAAATAAAGCGAGAATTCTCATAGAAAACAATAGTCCGTGATCCTACACCTGCAGATGAAATGATATTTGCTTTCCAAAACTATATACTATGACTCCAAAATGAATTTAAGTGGTTTCGTAACAAAGTGTTTAATGTAAATAATTAAACAATGATATTAACGTAAGTACTGTTGACAAAATTGAATTGGGAAAATTAAATCAAACTGCGGAACGGCTTGGATAAATCGAGTGAGGTTGGGCTGCTTTAGGAAAGCTGTAACACGTTTTCAGAAATTCCGAAAAATCTATAGACAACAGTTTACAATTTTTGTGCTTAGCCGGTGACAACATACGGTCTTAAAACCATGTTTAAAATAAATGAGAAATAGGGAGACCACGGAGGAGATGAACTGACGATATCGTTGAACTCGTAGGACATATGTGGAAAAAGAATGCCGAAGACAGAAAAACATGAAAAAAATTAGAAGAGACCCATTTCCAGCAGTGGAGAGAAACAGGCCGGTAAGAAGAAAAAAAAACAATCATGTTTTCCTTATTTTCATTATTAGTATCCAATACGGTTTAAATCTTAATGTGAAAAATACCAAGGTTTAGTAAAACGACGAGTGCTGATTTCAATTTCATTGAAAATGGTACAAGACTGAAACATATAAGCTCGTATAAGTACCTTGGATGCATGGTTAGTAAAATATGGGATCATAATCAGGAAATTAAATGCCGCATTGAACAAGAACAAGACATCCTGATCCATAAGGACCCGTCTCTTGATCCAAACATGCATATTGTCCAATATTAAACGTTTCCAGTATTATTATATGGTACGAAAACCTGGACGTTGACTGATGCGACAGAATGTAGAATAAAATATTTTGGATTCTGGATGTATGGAAAAATGGCCAAAACCACTTGGAAAGACAGAGTTCGAAATGAAATTGATTTGCAACGCATGAGAAAGGATCTTGAGTTACTTGGTAATGTAAAAACTAGAAAATTGCCAAACTGTGGCCGTAATTCGCATATGTTACATCTTGGCGGCCTCCGTGGTGTAGTGGTCAAGACGCTTGACTCACTCACGGAAGGTTCCGGGTTCGATTCCCGGTGAGAACACAAAAATTAAATATGATTTTTCTGAAGCCTGGATGTTTTGTGATGTAATTCACTACTATAATTGGGCCTCATGGCCTGTTGTGGTGCAAAAATAAAATAAATAAATAATATTTAAACTGACTCGGTAAGTTTTGATTTCCCAAAAAAAACATCATGTTTTAAGAACTTTATCTATATTTTTGGGTCATCGATTCTAGGTCACGAAAATTCTATCAGCAAACTTTTTGCATATTCGACAGAGTTAATGCAACTCGAACAAGGTATTACAATGAGAACAAATAAATCTTTAATTTTCTCGAACCTTTTACCCGCTGCAGGAAAACTTTATCTGCAGATTCAGGAAGCAATTTTCACGGAATTGTAAGAATTTTGACCGAATTCGTTCTTACGTAACATTTTCTCAAATCGTTTCTACGTTTATCGTGGCATCCATTTGGAAACATTAATAGATAAATATCTAGAATACAAATTTCATATTTTTATTTATGTATTTATTTGAAGATTATTGAGTTCATTAAACAATGGTAAATACATTTCTTCACAATTTATATTGAAACAATTGAAATAAAATGCAACTTTATAAAAATAAATCTAAAGCGAAAATTCAATTAAAATAACAACCTCAAGACAAGATCTGGTCTTAGTGATCGTTGACATCTAGAAAGACTTACACCAAAAAACAATTTAGTATTTATCGACCTATTTTGTTTTCACAAAAAAAAACAAACAAACCAACACGCCATTTCTCTGTAGGGGTAGGCAGCAAGAATAGAACGCCACATCACTCTGTCTTCGGATACATACCTGAATTCCTCTGCATTCATACATCTTCTCACTCACGCACGCTGATTATTCCTACTCTTGACATGTTCATCTTCAAGTATTTGATGGACTTGATCGTGCCACGTCTTTCTCAGTTTTTTTCGTTTTTTGCATCTATCAACATTGCCATTGTACATCCTTTTAGCCATTCTTTTGTTGTCCATTCGCTCTACATATCCAAATCAACGCAGCACCCTTTTCTCGATTCTGTCGATAATTCTTGTCTCAGTTTTACATAGTTCACAGATTTCGATATTTGTGCACCAATCATACATCGTTTTACCACAGATTTGCCTGAGAGATCGCATTTCGACAGCATTCATTCTACTTTTATAAATTTTGTTTTCAATTATGTACTTTGTCTCCCTTATTATTTGTTTAATTACCGTCTAGTCCGAAGTTTCTACATGCTAAAAACAAAACATTAAAATTAGACAACTTAGAAATCTAAAAAAATTAAAAAGCGATAAATAATTTAACAAAAATATTTCCTATGGTTCACTTACATATATTTTCTCCTATTTTTATTACAAAAATATTTGGCTTACAGCTCTCTCTCCACACACCCAGATTTAAATACCCAGGGTCTTCTTATCAGTTTCGCACATACTAAAATATGATTTATCTTTTCTAAAATTGAGTTAATTTATTTTTCATTTCTATTTTGAAAAGAGCAATTTTGAAAATTGTTTTTTTAATCATTGGCATAATATAATATGTAGAGATTACACTCCATGCAAATCCGAGCTAAAAAGTTGTCTCCAAAGAAAAAGGAATAAGCAACGGAGGGAGCAAGTATAATCATGTCAACTTTGACAAGCACAACAAGTGGTACAGTAAAAATCACGGACTGTTTACATCGGTCTACTGTAAGTTATATTCAGTAGGTTGCTTCCTTCCGCATACGCGCACCTTTGTTTATAGTTTCACTACACGCCCGACTAACTGAGCAGGACAGAGACAGGAGATAGCTTACGCCTGGCAATATATATTAAAACGTTTTTTAACATTAAAATAGCTATTTTAAACAAGTATTGATTAAGATAACCTCTCACTTCTGTTCAATGTACTTCATTGTCCTAACGCTCTTATATACCTGCGTGAAAAATTTAAACGCTTATCAGCTCACGGTTAACCTCTTCGTTCTAATTCTCAAGGCACTCTTTTAATACCCATCCACAATTCCTCTTTCTTCTTTAACTCATATAGTGTCCATGCGGCTCGACTGTGGAATCATCTCCCATTCACCATCAAAGATGTTACTACATTATCTCTGTTTAAATCACGCCTGAAAAAACACCTCCTTTCTCTTCCTTAATCTTTCCTCCTTTCCTTTTTCTTCTTTTCTCATTTTTCCCTTTTCCCACTGAGTAATAGTTTTGATTTAAGGTAATTTATTAAGCTATTTTTATATATTTTTAGTTTTTTAATCTTTTTTTTTCTATTGAATATGTTATGTTACGTTACTTGAATTATAAAAACAAAATTTTTATTTTATTGGTTGGTTGGAAGAAATTGCCATTTGGCAATAAGCCCGCCAATGTACAAATAACATTATGTACAAAAAGTTATGTTAATAAATAAATAAAAACTCTGTAAACGGTACTTAGTACGCAACTTCCGATTTAAATTCAATTATGCCGTGTGGTGTCATTTGTAAGTGTCAAAAAACTGCTGGGATTACAAGAAAGTAGAACACATTTTATGTGTAAGAAGCAAATTCACAAGTAATATTATTTAAGATCTTAATTTATTATTTAACTATCTATCAGATTATTAAATAAAAGTACTTGTAGATTTTGTTAGTGTTGCCAAGGTAGTCTTATTTTTACCCAGCTTTTTATTAATAAGCCTAAGTGTAATATTATCATCTCGGTGTCTACCATAATAGTTAATTACTTTTCAATACCCATGTTAACAGCATCATAAAAAAAAAGCCTCACATGTTCTTGGCTTTGTGATGCGTATCTCTACGTCGTTCACCATGGCAAAGACACTTAAAATCATTTACTGTACATTTGTGCAAAGCAATTTGGAATATGCATCACAAATATGGAATCCTATGTACAATGTGCAGATATCACGCATTGAAAAGTACATGTGTTTCCGGTTGAAACTTGATTTGAAATCCGACCAATACATTAAAATATGTCAAAACATCACATAAAACCTCTGCAAAAACGTCGCAAAATAGCTGATATTATGTATCTATTAAAAATTGCTTCTGGTTCAATTGACTGTCCTGAATTGCTATCTAAACTCTTTATTAATGTTCCTCAAAAAGTTTTCAGGAATAACCTTCTTTCTCATACTTCTCTTCTCATATAATTAAAGGTAAAAATCATATAAATGGTGAACTTTCAATATTTTTAATGTATGAACCAAACCATTAAACAAAGCACTCAAATTCGAGTGATACATACCTTGATTTACAAATTTTTTAACGAAAGAGTTAACAATATTTAACGAACGGATCGCAAGTTAACAACTGATGAAATAGGGTCTAACAATAAAATAATAATAAATAATTTATTTTATTTGAATACCTATAATTTTACTTTTGTAATGAATATGGTTTGTAAAAATGTACTTTTTCGTGTTTTCAATTTTTTTCTGTATTTTTTTAAATGTTTGAGTATCACACTACTGATCATATGACAGTTCAGGGAAAGAAGAAACTAAACACTGAGTGGAAAAAATAGACCCAATAAGCAAATTTCTATTAACAATTCGTCATTAGGTAACAATCTGCAATTAAATAGAATGTGATCTGTTGTCTCATCTTCCTCTTCACATTCACGGAAAGTAGATGTCACTACTTGAAATCTTTTAAGTGTAATGCTTACACTGCATGGAAAATTCTCAATTTTCATATTAGAGACACACTTAATTTGGATACTTTGGGGTTAAGTATTGCGAAGAATAAAAACATTTTTTTTTTCATCCACACAAGCAAAAGTGTTTCAGCTATTCGTAACCCTGAAAAGGGCCTTGTACAGTTTTCTTATCTTCTTGAATGCACTATAAAGGTGCTTTCAATTTCCCCCCATGGGAACACAACTTAGAGATAACAATCGAATAAGCCCAAGTAGCAATACAATTAAGGAGTGAAAGAGCCCAAATTTTTTGAATGAATGGGGCGGGCGAGGCAACTCGGGGGCTTTGTGAAGGAACTAAGTAAGGGTTGGAGGTTAGAGTCGTCATTTTAGGGTTGAAAACGCCATGAAAACCCTTCAATAATTCGGATAATTGAGTCATTGTTTTTATTAGGGTGCAATAGATTTGACAATCGATACAATCCTCCCTATTTCTCTTGAATCGAATTCGGTTTAGACCATGCTTTCACGAAATATCAGTTCATTTGTGGTTTAAGAGCAATAAACGTTTTCTACAATAATTAAATTTAGAATATGTGTGGTTAACTTCATTTGGAATTTTAGTTTTTATTTGTATGTCTGTTATTTTTTCATTTGAAGCTAATAATGTTTTTACTACATACATTTAAGTTTTGTATACTATGCAATACAAGTCATAGAAAATGACCCCCAAAATTGAAATATTTCGATAAATCATAAAAACGTTAACATTTATTTTGCATATAAAATATTATATATTCGTTAATTTCTTTTTATTTATTCACATAAAAATATTGGTTTTTTAAATTATCGAGTCACAAGTCCCAAATCTATGGGACTTACTCGTATGTTCAGTTGTGACAATTATACACATTATTTGGATTTGGATATATATTTGCCATGTCTTCCATATTTATTTTTACTCTCACTAATAGTGTAATTGGATTATTTAAATATGTATTAAACACAAAAAATTGACATATCTTATTGCTGTCGGTGAACTAAAATATGTATTATGTAACTTTTTTCGAATAAGTATAAAAACAAAAAATATCAAATGATTAAGAATCACATTTAGCGTCAATAGTAAACATTTGGTTGGTTTGCTATAATATTCCTTAATTTGTTAAAAAACTGTACTGCATACCGAGATAATGAATTTGGATCGGCTTTTTTGAATTGGTTCCAGGGTTCACTTAAAATTTGGACTGCGCAGGCGCGGACTTAGAATTTCAATACTAAGGCCCAAAACAAAGATAAATATTATAGTTTTGAATGTAAAATAGAACGGTAACCCCGAACGAGTCCTTTCAATTCGATGGTTACTCTCATGTAAAAATTATAAAAGGGACAATCGAGTGGAGATAAGACCGCTTCATTGTGTAGTGGTCGGCGTGTTCGATTCCTAGCAGAGCGAATGTGAATATTGGTTTTAATGATGGGTCTACACTTAATTTCTCAAAGTTCCTGGACGGCTACCTAAGACGTAAGATTGATGACATTCCTTATATGTCACAAATTGATCATGATAATTATTGACTAATAATTGCATTGATTTATTTATTTATATATACTTTCAATGGGCATTTTTAAGGACATATATATACAAAGAAAAATATTATAAAGGAAAGTAGAAAGACAAAACGGTACATAGTAGACTTGGTAGGAGTGAAAGCGGAAGAAATGTTTGTTTTTGAATTAGATTCAGTGATCGTTTAAAAGAAGACAAATTGTTATCAAATAAACCAAAACTGGTATGTTTGTTGGCAGACTTGAGAATTCTAGGTATGGTGAAATAAAAAACCTTAGTTAGTTCTATGGTTACCGGTATGAAAGGGTAAGTTTTGTTAAGGGTTTCTAGTTGGGATATTTAATTTTATTGAGCTCAGTAGTTCAGGCGCATCAAAGAGAGAGTTAAGAATTTTAAATACGACTAGAAGGTCAGATTTATTTTGACGGTCTTGAAGAAAACATATATTTAAGCTAGTTTTTAACTAATTATACGTATATTGGTTTCTGGATATGCTCAACCTCCCGCTTATCTTTAAAAAAAATCTATATTGAACTGATTCAATATTTTTCATGTGAATATCATAATATGGAGACCAGATAACAGAGTAATACTCTAGGTGCGGGCGAACTAGGAAAAACAAGAGAGTTTAAAGGGTTTTGATATTTTTGAAGTCAGTTGTGCTTCTGTTAACAAATACAAAATATTATAAATTTTTTTTTTTTAATTTTGACGGTCATTTTCAACGAGTTGTAAATAACTCACTATTAGAAAATGGGAACCAAGTTGTGGTTGAGCCAGGTGCGAACCGCGGACCACTGACCCGTGAGCCCACGACTCTGACCAGAGGACCACAACCCGGTTAATCGATTCATTTTAAGAATTTCTAGATACCTTTTCATAAAAGTATCGTAAAATTATATTCGGTTTATTTTTTTTTTTTTTTTTCTTTCTGTTGACGCCCATGGGGCTTTTACATTATACATACTATATAATAAGAAAAAGTTACACATTAAACATAATTAACATTTTTTCAAATATAAAAATTATTAAAAAATATTTTTAAAATTTAAAAATAAAGTTACATAGTTAACATAATACACTATTAAGACATAATACAAAAATTATATTATGTTTATAATATAAGGCATAACAGGATTCAAATAAAACATAATAATTTTTTTTTTTTATTTTTTTTTTACACCGGTAAACTAAACTTTGAAGTGAAGTTATCCAAAATGTTGAAAACTGAAAAGGGTTTTATAAACTAAAAATATAAAATATAACACGGGCTAACTTTTAAGCATACATAAATACGATCGAAGGTTTATTGACTAGACTCCGTCGCGTCGGTCGCCTGTAGTACTTTGGTCTTGAATATGCTCAATGAGTTACGAAATATATCAACATTGCCATATTCATTACCAAGGCGATGAAGTCTAGCTATAGGTGAATTTACATAGTAGTTGGGCCCGCTGGACACCTCGACAAATACCGACTTATTTCGGTTTTAATCTAATGATTTGCAAGATTAAAACCGTTTATTGGTCCATAAACTAAGTAAAAGTAAGTGTCAATCTGTCATTTAGGGTCAAAGCACCAACAAATGACCGTTAAAGGTTCAGTTTGTAGTGAAATCTACATTAAGGGAATAAATTTCATTATTTAAGCCTACAAAATAAAAGAAAACAATAAAAAACACATTAATCTTTCTAAGTAATTATACTTTTTTATGGAAATACGAGTATGAGAATTATAATTATTATTACTCTAAAACAATAGCAGAATCACCAGTGAATGACTACTACTACCCCAGAAAAATAAAACTCAGATTTAGTTACATCATAACATTATAAAACCCCCTCACACATTAGAATACGGATATATTTAAATAATTGCATAAAAAAATGGCATCAAACAAAACACTTACCACACCTTTCCTTATAAAAAGACTATAAATCTCAGAACAATAACGGGAAGACGCACTATTACCTTTTGACAACTCACTGTTCAAAACTGATAGATTTTTTTCTTAACAAAAGATGTGTCCGCCTACTGTATTTGTCATAGTTTCTAGTGTTAAAAGTTTTTTGACTGGACACATGTAGCAATTTTTATTATATTGAATTTTATTAACCAATGGTCATTTACTGGGGGGTGGTCATTTACTGGTGCTTTGACCCTATTAAAAATATATTTTATCATTTACAATAAACTTCCACCGATAAATTTTCTTAACTAATTTTAATGTTTTTCACAAAGTTCTCCATCTCTATTTAAATATGTAATAAAAAACTTTCACACTAAATTTTTAAACTTATTTGAACGTATATGAGAACAAAGGAAACTAGTTAAATCCCTTTGTGGAAATTATGTCCCATTGTGGTGTCTCTACTAAGAAACACAATCTCTAGAACTATTTGCGGACGCTCTTGATACGCTGAGTGGTTAACTTGTCCTAAATTTCTGGTCAATTACACTCACTCAAGCATACGTAACCAGCATAGACTAGTATACTATGTTGAATATTTTATGTTAATTGGCGCAAGTTTTTCTAGTAAAAATATTTGTATTTTTTAAAATAAGACGATTTGGTTTTGTAAATTATTTTAGTGATAATTTATTTATGTATGCATACACCTAGTGTATATAACATGGACAATAAACATTACATGATAGAAAACAATCTTAATATCAAAACTCTTTACTGCTCGCTTGTTTAAACCCTTCTAGAATATAAACTAGAACGATTTCAGAATACGTGCATAAGGTACAATTTGATATAAAGAAATCACATGAAATCAAAATGATCACATTTTTTACTATCGTAAGCATCTGAATTGGCTCAAAATTAGACAGCGGAGAGACTATCACTCCATCTCACTTCTGTTCAATGTACTTCATAGTCCTAACGCTCTTTTATAATTTCAAGGCTTATCAATTCATGGTTAATCCCTTCGTTCATATTCTCAAGGCACTCTCACACACAATCCCTCTTTTTTCTCTAACTCACATAGTGTCCATGCGGCTCGACTGTGGAATCATCTCCCATCCACCATCAAAGATGTTACTACATTATCTATGTTTAAATCATGTCTGAAGAAACATTGCCTTTCTCTTTCTTAATTTCTCCTCTTTTCCTCTTTCTTCTTGTTTTCCTTTTTCCCATTGAGGAATAGTTTTGAATTAAGGTAATTTTAAAACAAATACGTTTATTTCTGTTTTTATATATCTTAAGCTTTTAATTATTTATTTTCTTTTGTAATATTTTATTGGCCGGTTGGTTGGTTGATTGGAAGAAATTGCCATTTGGCAATAAGGCCGCCAATGTACAAATAACAAAATGCTCAAAAAGTTAAATAAATATGATTCTCCAATTAGGTCTTCATTTTATAAGACTCATATTGACCACATCGAGTCTTTTCAGTACCGTTTTCAGAGAAAAATTGCATGGTTGCTTGGATGGCAAAGGGGTAATTATTCACATTTTGAAATAGAATCTCCTAATCTGCCTTCATTGGAGAAATGTAGAGCTGAGATAGAACTTGGTTTCCTTTTTTTCAAATACTTAATTCTGTTTGTGATGTGTTACCTCTGTTACAATCTATTTCTCTTCATGTTCCCAACCATGTCACCAGAAGTCAAAATCTGCTAATAATCAAATCTTCTAAGACCAACTTTTGTTTTTATGACCCAACGTCCAAAATGTGTAGACTAGTTAACACGTCACACAATTTTTCGGAATAGTTATTCCGGCTTTTCGTCAATTCCTTCGTCATTAAATCAGTGTGGGACGAAGATGGATTGGCATGGTTAAGCTTGAAATCTTTTGTGTTTATCGTGTTTATAAATATAGTTTATCCCATTATTTTATTTCCCTTGTTATTCTTTGCTATTTAGTTGAATATTATTTTTGTTCTGTTTCTCGTACATTTGTTTCTTCGTAAAACTTTTGTTATTGGTTAAAGCCGTATATAATAAATAAATAACATCTTTGGCTTGATACATTCACTAGGTATCATAAAAATCTGTTTTTTTTAATTAACCACCAAAAAAACATTTAAATCTTCCTCCATAAATCCAACAAATACATAAAAAAGTCTTCATGTATTTAAGTCATATAATGAAGATATTAATGTTCTTGACTGGTAGCATTTATGAAGGAAAAGATGATTTTGATTTTGAAGTAACCTTTTTGTAGCATTAGCCAACAATATTTATATAACATATTACAACAGAGATAAATAACATTTTAGAAAACAAAATATAAAAGTCTACGCATCCACAGGGCTTTTGACCTGTCATTGGCTGATTTAAGTGGCCACTTTACACACTGTTGACGAAAAGGCAGACTGTAATGGAAAAACAAATTTCATTCAGTTTTTCAATTATTATTTTTTAATTTCAATTTAACTTATTAATATATATGTACATTACGAAATAATATGTGTTAATTCATACATATAGAAATAGATAAAATAATAAGGTAAAATAAGATTTATAAAAATTAACGCATAACTTTTCATAATATCCAGAGAATAATATGTTAGTAAGAGAATCTTGTAGCGAAAAACTCCCTGAGAGACGTAAAAAATGTCAATGTCCAAAATAATATTGATCAAAATAGATGTAGCTCTTCCAACAGGCATAACCATTGACAAGTTGGTCCTGTTTATTGGAATGTGAAACAGTATATGTTGACGCTGTCTTAGGTAATTATCCGGAACATAAAAGTTGATGCTCAGCATAATTTCAGGGTTGTCAATAATACCGCGCAACAATCGAAAGAAATGCGTAGTTCAATACACATATCAAACTTAGTTGTGTGTTTCGTTGGGTATATTTGAAGAAAGAATAGAAACATGGAATGGATACCTACCTTTGATATAATGTGATGTTCTTCAATCTGAACCACTGGATGATGAAATGCACTATGAATTGTAACGATGTTTTCAACAACGCGCGACAAATCCAAAAAGGTTTTATGCAATTTTATGTACTGTCCAAAATGTTGTTTTGTTTTTGTTCTAAATTCAAATTTTTCTATTTTGAATTTTTTGCATCATGATGTCAGGTAGGTACCATAAGTGTGGGAAAGAAAGGTAATCGGCTAGGAATAACATCGATAAATGCTGTTATTTACTAAACACACACTGTTTAACATTTACAATTTTGCCTTTTATTTGAACATCTGTATTCCTTCAATTCTTAGTGAAGTTAGTGAAATTAAAGAGCTGCAGAAAGCTTCATATACATCGTTCATATTTTTAGCCGTGCTTATTATTTCCAAACCAATGCAAACTTCATTTCTTGATTTTGTCTATAATGTTTATCTTGACCTTACGTAATGCATAAATCTCAACATTTCTGCACCTATCGTACATAATTTTACCTCAAATTCACCCGAAGGATCGCATTTTGACGGCATCTAGCTTGCTTTCATCCATGTTTTCCAATTCTATACTTCGCTTCCAAACATAAGAGTCCACACCAAGACTACGTTGTAAACGTCTAATTTTGCCTCTTACGACAAACATTTATTCGTTTTTTCAATGAAAACTAATACGGAATCACATTTTAGATTTAATAATTTTCTCATTTTTCACCGTATTTACTATTTATGACATTCCAAGTCTTGCAATAACACATTGCGGAAGCGGAAATAACCCTTAATCCGTAACCTTCCCCTAAATCCGGGCTATTTTCGGATGATAAATATTAATTTGATAAGATTTGGGAGGATACGTTTGCCCACATATGAAGACTTATGCCTCCTAGGGGCAACCAGACAAAGAAATTGCGCTTTCTGTTTTTATAATAACACAAGCTTTTGGTCGACGAAAAGAGAAAATAATCCCTCGAGGGGCTATTTTTAAACTAGCACAAAGTACCATTATAAAAAAATCATTTCATTACTCGGCTTATTTTCAGAACCGCTTTTCAAATGTTATGCTTTTTAAAACCTGTATTTACTTACATATGCGAACTATTTATATCTATCTTTTACAGACATCCACACATAAATACATAAACAATCTTCCACAAAAATTAAACTCAGTGTATTGTTACATCATTTGAAGTCCTTAGATATTCCTTAAAAAACGTTCAAAAACATGCATTTTATAAATCCATTCACTGCGTAATACATATGCATACACTCATAATTACTCACCATAATACACACACGCGCTCATACTATAAAAAAAGATCAGCGTTTTTTCTTGTTATTATTTTTTTTAAATTTTTTTTTTATTGAAAACATATTATACATAATTATATACAATATTCCCAAGGAGTTTTTTTAAAAAAAACTCATTTACGGACCTACAGATAACAATTTTTTTGGAGACGTTTTTAAATTTTAAACTATAATATTATTTACAAAAGCAGAAAAATTAAAATTATGATATACTACAAATTAAAAAGGGTATGAAAAATACTTGAAAATAACAAAATAAACAGAATACTAGGCATGGAAATAAATTCAAAATAATGTTTGCATTATGCAATCTGGGAAAGAAAATTGAAAAAGTTTAAAAATTACATGTATGTATATATACATACTGAACTAGTACAAAATAAAATCATTTTTTTTAATTAACAAAATATGCGCACACCCAATACAGGTTAATTTTTTTTTATCAAAAACGTATTGAAATTATGTATACAAGCCAAAAAAAGTATATAAAAAGAAAAAAACACAAATAACATTTAAATAGTATTAAAAATTACATATACAAGCAAAAACGGTAAAATATTAAAAGGTATATGTTCAAGATGCGCATTCTCTATAAACTAACATTATTTATTCAAAGTACTTCTGGAAAAAATAATTCTTCAATTCAATGCGCATTATCTTTATATATTTATGTATCAAAGCAAAAAAAATAATACAAAGCACAGTCAATAAAAGATTATTAAAGATAAAGCGATAGTATGTCAGTATATATTTTTACTTTGTGTAGTACATACGAACGTAAATATTAAAAAAAAATATGAAAAAAAAACGTTTTTCAAGTTGTTTTCATTTTCATATTTCATTCTTTGTTGAGTTACTATGCACGTGCTCAGATAGATTTCTTAGCAAAAACTGTAATATATATGTTTTGTAAACCCTTCTGTGAAAATCGGTTTCATTTTATTATTTATTAGTAAGACAAATAGATAAATGAACATAAAGGATGTACTTAAATTAAATAAAGGTTTTTAACTAGGATATAACTGTCATGTGTCAATCAATCTTAACTCATGTGTGGCTATGCGGTAACGGATGTCTACCTCGGGTAAAAAACATTTAATAACTCTCTTATTTTTTTAAATAACCAACTCATATTTTTTGTAATCTTTATATGGACTTTTTTACACCAAAATAAGGAAACATTTTTATAAAAAATGCACGGGCTTTTTCTATTAAAAAACATTTTCTTCATTTTGTAAAATAAATTAAAACAAACGAAAGAGATGCCAGTATTATAAGTGGTTTATTAAATTTTATAAGAAAGAGCACGAGAATATAGCATATCAGAAGACCGACAAGGACACTATTAGTTAGGGGCGGAGCTTGAGTGACCGAGAAAACAATACCGAAAGAGTACGATACAGAATTATACCACTTGTGGGACAGAGAACACATTAGTCGCGTGAAGTTTTTTGTAGTATATTGAGCTGACGCTGTATTTAACACACCGTGTTCCCGAAATGTTTCTACAATTTATTCACAATTTATCTGATTTAAATTACTTTTTGACAATTCTTGATGGAATTTCATTGTAATGATGTAATATTTACATACATTTACATATAAGTTATTAATCAAAAATAATTGGTACACTTTCACTCATTTCCACACTTAAGATAATATTTTGATTTCTGTAAATCATCCTTACATTGTATAATATTCGCCAGTCTGAAGATGTCCATTAGAGGATGAAAGCGCTAATTGGTCAAACAAATAAGTGGAAGTGTGCCCAAGGATTTTTGATTAAAACCTTATATGTAAATATAAGTTATTACAACATTACATAATTTATCATGTCGCTCATCCGGTGCAATAACGACATAACTGCAGTGAATATGATTTTATTTTATTAAAGATTGTTATAGTCATAAATTACTTTTTAAAATATATTTTCACAATTTTTTTGAATATTACGTTAGTTTGGACTGTTAATTTGTTAACGGATTGCAAAAAGTTTTCAAAAATTACTTCAAATGATCTTAAAATATACCAATAAAAATATTAATACTTATATTTACGTCGTTGTTGTACTGGGATAATATATTTTTAGACAATTATGGCAAGTTATTACCTGTGGGTGAAAATAAGATCAACTGATAATATATATTTATTATTTAAATTTACTTATCGAAAGACTATTATCTCATTATTTAAAAAAAAAAATCTCAATACTATTTGACATTATTGGTTGATTATTTTAGTTAGGGTTCCTTTAATCATTATTTGGCTCATCGCGTATGATTGATACATCAGTACTCGAGCTACTCGATGATGAGCTTCAGTTTGATGATGAGGATGATGAGCTTGATGTTGATATAAGGCTTCTTTTTTCCTTTTCTGCAGGCTTAAATTCAACACCACTATCAGTTAGCGAGAAATCTTCGTCATAATTACAGACATTACTCATCCAATCTCCGTTAATATTTTGTGGTGCTGATGGTCCTCCATCAGTTTTGTGGTCCTGAAAAATCACAGTAGGGTCGTTGTTACACAAAAAAAATTACAAATAGTTTGTCACAATCACCTTTATGTCTACACAGGCACAGACACAAGCGCTTTCGGCAGGTCCCCGCGCGCAACTTACAAATCAGGCGTTGTTGTCACTAGTACTTACAAAATTGTTCAAATTTTTCATTGGCACAAATGCTCCCTGGTAGTTTGTAGTCAAACTATCATTCTGCCGTTTTTGCACCGGATAAAACACGTATTTATAAGACTTGTGACATACTTATCACGGTTTTTAAAAAAAAGTTAGTTGTGTCGTTTTTGCCCCGGATGAGCGATGTCTCGAAATTTTAATAACAAAGAAATTGAGAATATTTAATATGCAAGTGATGAAAGTAACATGGAGATGGAAAATAGAGAAGATGTATTAGACGTGGAAGACAATATTGAGTGTGAAAATACAGAAAGTGAAAATGAGCCTTCCAAAGGAGTTTGAGGGGGGACCAAATTTTAGAATCAGATAATGATAATGAATAAAGAGAAACCGTTTTAGAGGGGAGCGAAAAATCCAGAAATTATACTTCACTACAACCCTACAAAAGTAGTTGTGGATATTGGAGACAAATTAACAAGATAATATTCTTGTATGAGAAAAACTTGAAGGTGCCTGCTTAGAGTTTTGATGGAGCTGATGGATATTGCTTGTTTAAACTCCTTTATTTTTATTTATTTGACACTTTATATATATATATATATGTATATATATATGTATAAATATATATATATATATATATATATACATGTAAGGGCGGGCATATTACCTTAAGGCAATTTCTTTCTACCTACTTAAACCGTTCAGTTTGAGAAAATTATAAATACATGGACATATTGAATCTTACAATTTTATACAAGAATTAAAAAGAAAGATTAACAAAATAAACATTTAGTTAAAAAATATATACTTTACCATGAAGAGCGGAGAGGGGGTGGGAAGGAAAGAAGAAGGATAAAGGAACAATTTAAATATTTAGATAGTGACATTTTAATCTTGACTTAAATATAAATAAAGTAACTGTATTATGGATAAAAAAAACACTGATTAGAGAATCAACGATAGAAGTTTAAGAATATTCTTTCCGCGGTCGTTAGCTTTACAATTTGTAGTTTCTAACGTAAATACACGTAAACATAGTGTGTGAAATTCCACCGAAAGCAAACGAACGCTACCGAAATGTTTTTAGAAACGCACTATTCATGTTCTTTCTCTTCTTGCACCAAACCATCAATTTCCATGATGTTGAATTGCCAACACACGAAAGTTCAGAAGATGTAACAAGAAAAACAGGATGGTGTAAAAATGCCCAAATAAACATAGTGCACGTGTTTTTTCTGAAACTCGTCGAAACTAAATCTGCAATATTTATCGACGTTAAAGGAAAACAATTGTGTGTTTTGAGGTGCCCAAAACATTAATTAAGTAATTATAATGCTTCAGAGTTTTGACTCAATTCTTGGACAGGCTTTTATAATTTATATAAGCGTTTATTGAAGAAGCGATTTGTAATGACATTAAAAAGATTTTTCAACTCTACGTATATTTTTTGAAGTTATAACAAACTGTTGTAAAGTATGTTCAAAGCTTTTTTTAACCGTTAAATCTATTTAACGTTAAATCTAAATAACTTTGGTTCTAACCAAAGTTATTTAATTTAAAGTGTTCAAAAAATTTGTTCGTAACTAGTTTTAAAACACGTGTTTACGTTGTCATTTTTGTGTATGTGTAATTATGATTTAATTATATTACGTATTACGTACTATTATTATATTTCTTACAAGTTTTTTTTTGCTATTTTTTTAGGTATTATTTCAATATTATTCTAAGAATATGTTTTAACAGCGTTTTTATTTATTCTAATAAAATCTAGTATTTATTTGCAATAAAAATTTGATATTCTTTTTTGCATTAAATAAGAGTTGTATTAGCAAAGCATACTTTCTAGTCTCCCGGTTGATCTATTTCCGCTAAATTCAGTCGTAAATGTAATTCGGAATTCAGTCGACAACCAGACGCGAGCGGTAGCACTTGCTGGCGGGATTTTAAAAGGAATGAACACAATTTCTAACTTTATTTTGCATAAATATGCTTTAATTTTATATTTTTTATGTAACATCTTTGAATAAATATCATTTTTAACACATACCATTGTAAATAATTTGGTATTTTAGCTTACATTTCAAAATATCTCGACTTATGCTTGTGGTCACATTGTGTTACCACACCGGCTGCAAAGGGATTATTCAGCACAGTCTTTTAAGAGTTAATCAAAGCAAAATTGTTTGTTCTTAAAAGATACTTTGCTGATAAAAATATATATGGAAAAGGCGTAGCTAAAAATAAACCTAATAACGATTACATTTACCCGATTTACACTCCTTATATACGTTGTATAAAAATACTTTAATTTTATTTTTTGGTCGTCTAAACTATTAACCTTGATTTTAAAACTAAAACCGCTTTTAAAATAAATATTTCATTGCAACCATGTCTGAAATCCAATTCAATATGTATTGCATGGCAAGCAAACGCGCTGGCCATTTAACCAAGTGGCTGATTTATGTAATACATACTGGCTGAAGTATTCTTGGTTATACATAATTTATTAGATTTTAAAAACCCTGATTATTGGATGCTGTCCGGTGCGTATATCATATCGTCTGGAAGAGATGCTGGTTCGATATATTAAAGATTAACTTCATTTTTAATTTTGAAAAAATAAGTTTTTAAAAAAATAGCATAAAGAATGTTTCTATGAAGTTTCAAGGTCTGGCCCTAAAACCCGGTATATGTGAATCTAATCCCAATACACAAAATGTTATTAAAACTTTCAATAAAAAGCTGTATTTTACGGCATGTTTATTTTTCTTCGCAGCCTCAATCCTGTGGATTGGTTTGCAGCAAAGTCCTGCATCTCACCCTCCATTGGTCTCTTTTTTCTGCAGCCCTCTTCAGCTCGACATATGACACACTTGCTCCAAATATTCCCGTAGGAGGCCCCCTCTATAATTTGTCCCCTTAGCCATTCCCTCTATGATGTCGTGCAGGAGACTCTCATGGCGCATAATGTGGCCGATTTATCGGGCTTGCCTCTCTGAGATGGTTTTGATTAGGTGCCTACCTTCTTCGATTATGTTGAGAACCTCGTCATCAGTGATGTGGTCTCTCCAGAAAAGTTTCTGTAGCACCACATCTTGAAGGCCTCTAGTCTTTTTTTATCTCTTTCGGTAAAGCACCACGTCTCACAACCGTACATCAATATGCTCCATACATGTGTCTTGGCAAGTTGCTTGCGGAGTTTTAGATTGATACTATTCGACTCAAAAATATTTGATTTTTGGTTGAACACAAACCTTGCTTGCTGTTAGAGCTAATATTTATTTTAAAAAACCGCAAATAATTCATGAAATAAAAAAACATTTTGAGTATGTCGGCGTGTATTTCATAAAACTTATTTAATGATTTATCCTGAAATACGCTTGAATATTTTAACCCTTAATCTATTCCTTTGAAACTTTGACACGCAACCCTCAACGCACATAATGTAATTATTTTATACTCTGGAATCTAGAGGTCCAAAGGATATTTTAATCAAATTTAAAGTTTTCCAATCAAAACAACTATTTTAAACTTTAAAAAGACATTCCTGTCAGAAGCAGGGACGGGTTATACTTATATCCACTTTAACGGGGTTGTTTTAGTCAATTATACATTTGAACTCAGTTCTTGGTACGTTGTTTTTTGCCTAAGGAAACTTTGCTCTGGTAATTAAAGTAAACAATTATTTGTTTTTTTTTTCAACAGACATTGCAAAATTGGGTTACAAATTTTAATCAACTTTGAACAAAAATAATAAAGGCAAGAAAATATAATGAATAAAACATTAAATTCTCGTTATGCTTTTTCAGAATAAAAATAAATATTATTGTTCTTATGATTTACTCAAGTATTTAAATTTTAAGGGCCATTTTCAACGAATTATAAAAAAATCGATATTAGAAAATTGTAACCAAGTTAGGGTAGAGTGGGGTTTAAACCACATATAAAAAAATTAGTGCTTTAAAACAAAGTTGCTTTATTTGTTTTATTGAAATGAATAACCACAATGTTAGTGCTTCAAATATAAAATTTATAGAAATGAATCTTGTTCGGACCCAATCACAGTGGTAAATTACAACACACCCGGACTTGAGAAAAATCACATGTATTTTTTTGGGTTCTCTTGGGGAATCGAACGCAGAACATTAGGTGCGTTAGTCAAACGTCTTAACTAGTACACCTCTGAGGCCACCAATTTTTAATTTTGTTTATTTCTTACCTTATTATACAGAATGCTCTTTAAATATTTCTAAGTAATTTGTATATTGTGCAAAAGCACTATCTGCCCACTAAAAAACAGCCGTAGAAAAAAATAGTCACGGTGAAAGATTCGAGAAATTTCCTTTAATTATATTTTACAAGATTTTAATTAAATTAATGGAGTGCAATATAAAACCGCGGTGATCATGGTGTCAACCACACCGGTGTAAATTATCGTTGAAGAATTCGACTTAAAAATAAAAACTAGAGTGAAATAGCCACTAACCTGTACCTGCGCTATTTTCCTTTGGATTGGATCCTTACATTTGACACTTTACAGGATGTTAGAAAGACGGTTGTCCAAAGAAAACAGGCGGCCAGTAACAGTAATTGTCGACTCAATCAGCCACAATAACCTGGACTTGACCTTACTTTGACAGAGATTTTTTTATTTCAGTTTAAAGAAAAAAGTCCGATTAACATCATTAACTGAAATAAAAAAAACTGGTGTGGGTTTAAGAGTGAGACAGTATTTTTACCTGTTTTGCGTAAAATGCGATTTCCCACACATAAGTGCAATTTTCGAACGATAACATCCAAAAACAATATAGAGTTAAAATTTCAATTTTAAAAATGCTAAGTTGAACTTGGTTTTTTTAACTCTTTAATTAAATAGTAAAGAGTGAAATATCAAATCTACACAACATTTAAAATGTTTTTGACAAATGATAAACAGTGAATATATTAGATTTTTTTATATTAAGAACAAGAATCTAATCATTTATTTGACTTGTTTTAATGATTTTAAAAGTACCGTTAGATTTTTCTGGTGTTGTGAATGTTTTTTTGCAAATTTAGATGTGCCGTTTTTTGCTCGTAACTATTTTGAGTAAGTGATTATTACAGTTTTTTGTATGAAACCGGCCTGGCTGTTTTTAGCAAAACATAGCATTGACCTTAACGCACCCAACAACACAAATATCTCATTCTAAATTGCGGACTGGCTGCTTTCAGCATAACTTCGATCAATTATTTTTCAAGTTGGTACCTGCACCAAATTATCATTTTATTGGAACAAAACACTAGCTTAACTTAAAAAAAATACTCGTTTCGGCGGTTACTTACAATTTTTGTTTAATTTCAGTTTATGACTTTAATATTGTACTTCTTTCTAAAATTAACATATTACAACAGAGGTGAAAAACATTTAAGAAAAGGTAATATAAAAGTCTAGGCATTTACGGGGCATATGATATTTCATTGGTTGGTTTAAGCGGCCACTTTACACACTGTGTAACATTCACCATTCTGCCCGTGTTTGAACTATTCTAAAAACTTTTTAAACAAAACTTCTCGACAGCGAGGTCAAGTCCAGGTCATTGCTGGGCGATGCTTTTAAATAATTTCTCAATTTTCATACTCTTTATACTAGATAGCTTAATTATCAATGTTTTGAGTAAGTCAAAATGTTTGTAGACGGGCTGGATTTCCTCTCTTGGAAGCTATTTAGATTTAAATTTGTTGCATCACAGAAGGAAATTAGGGAAATGTGGATGATTAAACAAAGGAAGAATGTTTAATGTTACACAGTGTGTAGAATGGTCATTTAAACTACCCAATTAGAGGTCATATGCCCATTAAATGCCTAAACATCCATATCCTCTTCTCAAAAATTTTTTCCTTATCTGTTGCAACAATTATAAATATAAATAACTCCTAACGGAGGAAATCCAGCCTGTCTACAAACATTTGGACATACCTGCTTAAATTGGTTTTTTTTCTTTTTATTTTGATAAAAATTAAATATTTAAAATTGAATGAGATGATTTTCTTTATTATTGTTAATTGTTTACTATTAATTACTTTACCATAAATCCAATAGGTAAAATATGTGATTTTTTAGATTTTAAACTACACAATTGTATTTTGCTGTAAACGTATGAATATTGAATTGATGATGAGTAAATTTTCAAGCAATTTTAAAAATAAATTTCGCAGTTTCAAAATTGATAAAAACGAAACGTGATTCCTTTTTGTATTCCCGGAAATTAAATATTTTCTTAAGAAATTATCATTGACATACAAAAACAAAAATTTAAGCTACAACTACAAACTTTTTTACTGGTTTTATAAACGTTATGCTGATCCCAAACTCTAAAGGGATTTTTTTTCCATTCAATCCTAATTTAAAAATATCTTTTACAATGCTTTGACACAGCTGTGACCAATAATCTCATTTCCCAGGCAAAACGATACTTCTGTAAAGAATACATATAATATAATGAATATTGAGAAACTTTTCTTGGTTTTTCAATATATAAGTTTCAGGATACATGTAGGTAGATTGTGACGTCATGCATACGGAAAATACGATAAAAATCGATGCCAGGTTTTACACCCTAGAAACGGAGGCTTTGACGCCGGAGCGTAGATCAATATTCACGGTCCGATAGAATTGAAGGGGGAAGAAATAACTTGCAACACGAATATCCTTAAATTATTTTCTATCAGATCAGGGAGACATTTATTTTGTTAAAGGATATTTGGTATCAGAAATTTATTCCCAAACAACTTGAATTTTTATCCACACCCAAGACTTTTACGTAGAGTGACATGTTGAACGCACTAGTTTAAAATAAATAATTTTTCACAATATGTTATTAATTCATACATATTAACATGTTAAAACAAAGATTAAAAAACATTTTGGAGAAGAAAATATAGAAGTCTAGGCATCTACGGGCTTATGACCTGTCATTTTCTGGTTTAAGTGGCCACTTTACACACTGTGTAACATATTTTAACATCCACATTCCTTCGATTCTTTCATCTGTTGATGTTTGTGAAGTTTAAGAGCTGAAACCTTTATTTGTGCGGGTGAGATCAATCTGATTCATTTCACCTACATACTAGGTAAGGCCTGAATTTTTTTTTTTTAATTCTATACTTTTTCATGAACTAGGTAGATTTATCAACAATATTTTGAGTTTTTCCAAATTTTTGTATACAAGGACTGGATTCAACTCCCTTGCGAGCCGCTAATATTAACATATTACAACAGAGATGAATTCATACATACGAGTATATATAAAAAAAAATACTTAAGCATATTAATTTTATCTTCTAATTAAAAATAGCCTATTTTGTACAATTTTTATTACAATATTGTATTGTTGGAAGAGATGGTGCTTGTGCCAATATATATTTACATATATGAGGATAATTTATATACCGCCATTTTTGTGACAATCACCTTAAGGGCGCTATACAATAAATAAATATCCTAGCACGTGTTTCAGCTACAGAGCGCATGCACGGCTAGGATTCAAGTTTCTCGTCTATAATTTATATATATTACAATTATGATATAAAGTAGCTTGATTACAGCACACCTTGCAGCTACAGAGCGCATGGACAGTAAGAAATCTAGCCCCTATTTACATTTTATTTATTTTATATATTCAACACTCTTAAAATATTACAAAGATAAATTAACAAAATAATTTTTAAGAAACTATTAGTATTCAATACGGAAAATTAGTTAAATTATTTAAAATTCTTACAGTTGACACACTATTTACAAAATAAAGTACACATATTTAAACTTTACAAAGAAGAAAAAATAAACCAATTTAAGATGAAATAAGTCACCCAGATACCAAATTCCTAAATTCCACACAAGTGATGGTGAAAAAAGTTTTGTTTTTAAAGGAATAAAAAAATACTATAACCTCCTCAACGAACTAAAAACTATTTAACTTAATATGTCTTTCACTTAATAAATTCAAAGTAAATTTGTTTAAATTAATTTTTTTATTAAAATTAGATTTTTTCTTAACCAGAGTTAAAACAGCATTTTATTTTAATTATTAGTAATGTTTTTTTATTTCCTGTCTTTCGCTATATTTCGTGTATTTTTTTTCATGCACTTTTGAAAATATTTAACTTCAATTTACTAAATAACTATATATAACAGTATAAGACACTCTCCAAGCAAAAAAACTGGTCTCTTTTTTGAAAAATAACAGTTATGAGCTAACTCAATATGTTATTGTAATCGAAATAATAAACATTAATCGTGTTATGTAACTATATTAATTAATCAGTAAAAAATCTAAGAAAATTATTTATTATTATTAATAATGTTTAAAGCATTTACTTTATGGTCTAATATTTAACTAAATATCATTAAATGTTTGTATATAACCACTTACTGACTTTTCTATGTCTACCAGTTCCGAGACGAACCATTACTATTTACGCGCCTTTATTAGTTACGTACCTTTATTATTTACGGACGTATTAATTACTTTTTGAAAATGGCCTTAAAATAATTGAGTAAATAAAAAAAAACTTTTGATTTATTTTTGGCTGGTTAAAAGTGGCCACTCAACACGCAGTGATATTCACCATTCTGCCAATGTGTAAATATGCAAATATTTCAAATTATTCAATCTGTTGATTATTGTGAGTAATAATAAAGATACTTGGTAAAAGGTTCCTCTCGTTGAAAATAAAACATATAAATTAGACAATCTAGAAACGAGATAAGGAATAATTAATGACGAAAAAATATTTAGCATTCTAAAATAAAATATGTAAATTTCCTAAGGCTCACTCTTAGCTAATTTTCTGAAAACATGTGCAAATGATTGAATTTTAAAGATCAAATGACTGTTTTAATTTCTTAATTATACCATGATAAGGGAGTTCGTAGGTAGTATGTAGTTTCGAAATCAACAAGTAATTAAGTAAATAGTTAAAAAACAAAGCGTTCTTATTTCAACTATATTTCTTTATTATATTTATTCAAAATATGTATGTTACATACGAAAACAAATTCAAAACCTTTACCACTCTAAAAAACGGCATTTTTGTAGTTTTTTTTGCGAATAAGAAATTTGCTTGAAGTACTCGTATTTAAGCAAAAAAATTATCCCTTTAAAGGGAAAATACTATTTTATTTCGATTTTTAAGACAAAAAAAAATTAAGGAAGCGAGTGTTTTATAACAATTTATATCGAGAAATGTTAACGAATGTCTCGACTTAATATATTTTTTTATCAATAGCATGAAACAGTATTGACAGGGTTCATGCAATATGGCTTTTCCACATAAGCTCTTTATGGTCTACTTTAGAAGTAACTATAAAGTTATGTTTGTTTGGAACACACGAAAGGTTGGAAATTTATAAGCTCTCACCAGACGCAAAATGGTTGAACTCAGTGATAAAATACCTATGAAAGCATTTTATGTGTAAAGTGCTTGGTGTTGGTACTTTCAAAAAATATAAAGTTCATTTTGGTATTAAAACGCGGTTTTTATAATGCACGAGCTGAAACCGGCAATGTTACGCTATTGCTAGATTTGAGTACAAACTGCCATATATATTAAATTAATACAATCGAAAGTTTGATGTAAATTATTGCATTTAGTTCAATTTTTTTTTGTGTTACGGCTTACATGAATTGTGAGTGAGAAGGAATTTCGAAAAATAAGTATTTGAACATTGTTTTCCTGACACTATCTTGAAGTGGAAAATTACGTGGAGCTCTATTGTCGCCAAGAAAAGTCAAAATAAATATCCTCCAATCACAAGAAATAATGCTCCTGCTCTTCCGGCCAGACCTACTGTACTAGTGCACCCCAAAGATTCCCAAATGTCGTCCAAGTCTACACTTGACTTGCTGAAAAAATCTGCTACTCCAGCTTCACTGGGGATCACGGTGACTGGTATACGTGAGATGAAGAATGGTGGAGTACTAGTCCACCCGAGTACCAAGGATGAGGCAATAAAACTTACTAATGCGCCTGAACTCACCAATTCTGGTCTCGTTGCCAAAATCGCGCTGCACAAACTTCCTCGTGTCGCAATTTATGACCTGCCGCAAGATTTTCCCCTTGAAGAAATCGTCACTGCAATACATAACCAAACTAAAGATGACACAGGCTTACCGCTTGATTCGCTTATGGACCAAATTAAATTTTCACACAAATCTGGTCCACGTTCTGGTAACTGCATACATGTTGTCAGAGTGCCCTCTGCAGTCCGACACTCACTAATAACCTCGGCGAGACTAGCTTATAACTGGGACATCCACAAGGTGCGCGACTGGATCGACAATCTTAAATGTGCCCACTGCCAACTTTATGGCCATATAGCCACTAAATGCCCATCAGATGCTCCTACTTGCTCCCATTGTGCTAAAACCGGACACAATAAAAATTCGTGCTCGAAGCTAGACAAGCCTCCAGTGTGCGCCACTTGTACATTCTTCCGAAAACCTGCCACACATCCAACAGGGTCTTCTGATTGTCCAGCGAGAAAAGCTTCCGAAGCCAAGGAATTATCAAAGATCGATTTTTTAGCCAAAAACTAAATCGTCCAGTTGCAACCTCTAACTCATTTTCATACTACTACCAAAATGTACGAGGTGTAAATACTAAATTAAATTCTCTCATGTGCAATATTGCTATCTGCCACTATGACATCATTTTTCTCACCGAAACATGGCTAAATGATAGTATCGAATCTTCTGAACTTGGGCTGACTGACTACAATATTTTTAGATGCGATCGTTCTACAACTTATGGCAAGACGAGAGGAGGAGGTGTTATGATTTGTGTCAGCAAAAGAATATCTTGTAATGTAATTGATTCATCAAACTGTGTAGCTGATCAAATATATTTGTGTGTTAGAATTGGTCACAAAAAACTTGTAATTGGGTGTGTCTACATTCCTCCGACATCGTCAATTGATATTTACAAATCCCATTCTGACATGGTGGAAAAAGTATCGGTAGTTTCTAACTCTATTTTCATCTGCGGAGACTATAACTTGCCTAAAGTAACTTGGATCAACGACAATGAAGGCGTTAATGTGGCAAACCCCATATCTGTAAATGCTTCTCTAATTGTTAACATTTTCTCATATTTAAACATGTTCCAATTGAATTCTATACTTAACTGCTCAAACTATTGCCTTGATCTAATCTTTAGCAATAATTCTAATTCTACTGTCATTGAATCCATTGATCCATTATTACCAGTCGATAAACATCACCCTCCACTTTCTGGAGATATTTGCCATTCATTTTCTAATAACTTACTCAAACCTAATGACTCATTATATCTTAAATTTAAAGATGGTGATTATGCTGGCCTCAGTCAATATCTTTCAGAAATTGATTGGAACAGTATTCTAAGCAATTCTCATATAAATGATGCAGTCATCTTATTTAATGATAAAGTCGCAATTGGGATGGAACAATTTATCCCAAAAGGAAATTTTATTCAACCTAAGTTTCCAAAATGGTTTAGCTCTGATTTAAAGACTCTGATTTTGAAAAAGAAAAGGATCCACAAACTTTATAAACAAACTGGGAATCTCAAATTTTATCAACAATTTTCTCAACTAAGAGAACTTGCGAAGTCTGAATCATCCAATTGTTATAGATCATACATCAATGAAACTGAAACAATGTTGTCCATAAATCCCAAAAAGTTTTGGAGTTTTGTTTCTAATAAGCGTTTCAATAACGATCTGCCAATAAGTATGTTTCTTAAAGATAAACACGCATCTAATGGTACCGACATAGCTAATCTTTTTGCAACGCATTTTTCTTCAGTATATGTTAATAATTCTTCCAATGTTAATTCCTTATTTAGCTATACTAATACTGTAGACCTGAATAATTGTGAAGTGTCAGCTGAGGATGTCAGAATCGCTCTAAGTAAACTTGGTAATGGTAAATGTATTGGTCCAGATGGTATTCCTGAAATACTACTATCAAATTGTAAATCTAGTCTTGCCAAGCCTCTGTCTTTACTGTTTAATATGTCTTTAACAACGAGTGTATTTCCTGATATTTGGAAAATTTCTATAATAAGACCGATATTCAAATCTGGTGATAAATCTAACGTAACTAACTATAGACCCATTTCAATGATATCTCCTGTACCTAAACTATTCGAATCAATTATTACAAAAAAAATAACACCTATATTTAAAAATGTGCTGATTGAGGAGCAGCATGGATTTAGGACAGCCAAATCAACGACGACCAATTTGCTTTCTTTTACTGATACTATTTTTACAGCGTTCGAGAATAATCTTCAAGCTGATGTACTGTATACAGACTTCTCCAAGGCCTTTGAAAAAGTTGATCACAACATTTTATGTGCTAAACTTCGTGCTGTAGGCATTAGAGATCCCTTTTTATCGTTTTTAAAATCCTACCTCTCACATAGAAAACAAAATGTAAAAATCAATAACTTCATATCAAATAGCTTCCTAGTAACTTCTGGTGTACCACAGGGTGCCCACTTGGCCCCTCTTCTATTTAATCTGTTTGTTAATGATGCTGCTAATGTTTTTTCTTTTACAAAATTCTGGCTTTTTGCTGACGATAACAAGATACTTAAGCTAATTAAAAATATTGATGACTGTGTCAGACTCCAAGAAGACATAAATGCATTTCATACTTGGTGCAAAACTAATAACATGGAACTTAACATCGATAAATGCAAAATTATTTCATACCATAAATGTAAGCATCCTTTTATTTTTGATTATAAACTTAATGGCCAAGTTCTTTCGATTGTCACCTCTATAAGAGATCTTGGAGTGATCCTAGATAATAAACTAACTTTTCTGGAACACTTTGATAATATAGTAAACAGATCCTTAAAAATTTTAGGCTTTATTAATAGAACTACGTCTGATTTCCAAAGTATGCTTACACTTAAAACACTTTATTGCTCTTTAGTTCGCCCTATTCTTGAATATGCATCTGTAATCTGGTCCCCTCATTATGCTGTTCATATCAAGCGCCTTGAATCAGTTCAACATCGTTTTATAAGAAAAATTGCATGGAAGATGGGATTGGAAAGAGGAGACTATTCATATTCTGATATGGAGAGGTTTTTAAGCATATCAAGTCTTGAAAAACGCAGATGCATTGCAGATATAATCTGCATGTATAAAATTATGAACTGTCTCATTGATGCCCCTGAAATTTTGCAAAAGATTCTTTTTAACGTTCCCACCCGTAGACTAAGAAATAATGAAATGCTTTTCCTCGGTCACTACAGGACCAATTATGGTGCACAGTCGCCTTTGCCCAGAATGATCAGGCGGGTGAACGATCATCAAGATCTTGATTATTATGGTGTAAGGATGTCTTTCTTTACAAATCAGCTAAAGAATCTGTATAGTTAGCCTATGCTTTTTACTTAATCTAAAAAATCTATCATCTGTCTTTGCTGCTTATTTCTGTTCCTTATATTTTTTTATTCCTTTGTAAAAATTTCTTTTAATTGTAATGTTTATAATGGACTTTGTCCGTAAATAAATAAATAAATAAATAAATAATAAATAAGATGCCTTCCCGATGCTATGCAAAAAAGAAAACTAAATTTTGGACTTTTTGCGACAAAACTAAAACGATTTTCTTATAATTTTAAAAAGACAATCAGAGTAAAGTTTTCTATATCGGTTTGTTGAGCGTTTAAAATAGTTATCATATTTGTATATTGTGCGCCTGAAGACCGTACATAAAAATGGATGTTTTTATAAGTTTTTTGATGTTTCTTGTTCCCATAATACACTATGAATCAATAAAGCAAAACTTTCAAAAATCAGACCGCGTTTCCTCTCAAAATAAAACATGATTCAGTATACTATAATTGATTCATTAATTTCGACATGCTAATTTTACTCTTGTACTTTTCCAGATTGCTGGATCGCCGACACTAGAGGCAGTTCGGGGTACCACAGGCCCCGCGGGCGATACGGGGACTATGCGTGTGACAGTCCCCTGGCCCTCATCGAGTCTGCTGGACACGCCATGAGGCTAAGACAGGGTGACTCCGTTGAGTTTGTGCTGTGGACGGGGTAAGCCAATCGAACTTTTGCAATTAATCCAACTTTATCCAAACAAGAAAAGAGGGGAGATAGCACAGCACAATTTTATTGGAGAGAAATATTTCTTAGCCTGTGAATTAATACGAAATTTATTTATTTACAAATCGTCGTTTTGAGCTAAAAATACCCAAATAAAAAAGGTTTTTTCTTGCACACTTCACGAAATTCTTTTATGAAATGAAAAGTTTATTTGAAGGATAATATTTTCTAAAGTTCGTCCAAATGTTTGTAGACAGGGACTGAATTTCACCCCCAGGGGACTTATCAATACTAACATTTTCCAATAAAGAAGAGTCTGGGTTTTAAGCGGATGTCTGACCTGTTGGTTAATTAATTTATCCATTTTACATTTGTTTATAATTTAATCAATAAATGAAACAAATTAAGAAATATTTTGGTTTTTTTATTTTTATGAACGAGAGTTATGATATTATCCACCTTGTTTATATATATCGAGGTTTATATTTACTTCAAACGAAAAAATCTTTTTATTGCTTACTTTAAAAAAAAAACCTCTTAATTTACTTAAATCAAACTTAGTATTAATATATCTGAGGCTCGGGGGAAATTTTTCAGCTGAAATCTATTTCGAGAGCTTCTCGGTATTTGCTTTAACGACTAGGAATCCACAGAAAATTTTCCAGGGGAAATCGGACTGCTGTCGTTTATATAGATGGGTGGAAAATATAAAAGTCTTTGATTCGGCGACAATGTAAAAAAGCAAAAAAAAATACTTCTTCGCGTGTCAAATAACAATCGACGTAGCCAAACCTGTAATTTTGACGATAAAATAGATCAATCTACTAAAAAAAGTAAAATAATATTTCGATTCTGTAAAAAATCTTTTAGATACTTGATTAAAAGATTTATTTAAACATTTAATGAGATCATTTAAAATATTCTAAATAAGTGACGGAATTTGTAAATGTTTTTTCTATGCCTTAAACTGAGCCGGCCTAGTTGCGTGCGATATTCAGTTATGTGGTCGAATTTACCAAGATCAAAGATATAACGTATACAAACATTCTGTAATCGTTCCAACCTATCAAGCGATTCAGAATTAGCATCCGGATAACATATATCTGTATAATCAATAAGTGGATGAAGTTAGCTCTGGACAAATGTTTGCTTAGCATTAATTGGCAAGAAGTAGATGTCTCTGATAGATATATTGATACTTAATGGTTTAATATTTTTAAAATCATAAATAACACAAACAAATCTGTGGAGCAATATAAAATGATTAGCGCACGCTTGGTTAGAACGTTCAAAAACCCCGTCAACACAGAAATATTTTTTTTAATTTTTATTTATTTATATTTCATATATTTGAAACTCATAGCATTAGATATACAAATCATCATCATTTTTATTCCCTTTCCACACCTAATGGTGCATAGGGCGCTGAATTGGAACACCAATCGCAGCGTATCTTAATCGTTTTTCCCATTTTTAAAAATGTAATTATTATTTTATTTTATTTTTACTTCAGAGCAAGTTTTTCATTCTTTATTTTAATTCTTAACTTTTAATTACTTTTACAAATTTCCTTCATTTTTATTATTTTAATTTTTAAACAACTTCTATTAATGTTGTACTAACTTATATTTACATATAAGTTATTAATTCAAAAAATACTTGGTACACTTCCACTTATTTATTTTGACCAATTAGCGCTTTCACCCTCTAATGGGCATCTTTAGACTGGTCCATTACAATGGAATTCCATCAAGAATTGTCAATAAATAATTTAAATGAAATTTAAGTCTAACTGTGTAAAATATAAAATTTTGTAACTGTGCTGTATGTTTCCTAAATAAAAAAAAATTAAACAATAAAAAAAATTGTTACATGAAGGTAAGGTGATCAGTCTTACGCTTCAGGAGCCAGTTCAGGGAACTATGAAATATTTTGGTGTAAAAACACTCTTTTAAATAATATTGCATATCAACCATGTCGAAAATCGAACCCAAGACCTTTTGCATAGTTGGCAAATGCTCTGAACATTACACTATGAGGCCGACTGATGTACACGCATCAGCTAAACGATGCTAGGAGGTGATTGTAAATATAACAATAACATTGAAGCCCGACCCACTTACCCGAATCTGTTTTAAAGGTCTTGTGGACTCTTTTCAGATCCGCATATTGCAAAGACAATATTTTTTTAGCTGTAATGAACGATAAATTTATTTATTCATTCAAAAAAATCTTTGTTTTCAAATGATTCGCGTATTTTCATTATTTTTAATTAGCATTACTACACTTAATGCCCCAATGGCCGTCAGAGCAACCAGTTATTACAGTCAGAGTATATACAGTCAATTTATCTGTCACCCTCAATCAAATTTTTCCAATTCTGACGGCGATGAGGTATGTTAGTTCATTAACTTGTTAGTATTAATATTACAAAAGTAAAACATCCCTCATGATAAAATCAAATAACATCCAAAAATAAATTATCACCTCAAACTTATTTCAAAGTACATAACTTAACCCGCCGGTTCCTGTGATGTAACTGACATTGGAAATTAATAATGATTAATTAAAATTGCGGCAACTACTATGCATATTACCAGGAATTTTTTATTTTATTTTACTAACATAAACGCCAAATCTGCCTTTTACAAACATTTATAATATTAACATATTTGGCTTAATACATATTTTTTTTAAGATTCATATAAAAAAATAAACTAAAAATTATACAATATTTAAATTTAAAAAATTAACCTAAAAATTATACAGAATATTCAGTAGAAAGTTTAAATAATAAAACATTCTACAGTAAAACATCATGAAAATCATAAGTACTGTTTTACACAGCTAGGTAAAGTTAACAAAAAACTGTGTATATATATATATATTATGAAATGCATGAATGAATAAATATAATTACCATTCACCATCTTTGAAAAAATTCAAAAGGTTCGTTCTAAAGGAACAATACCCTACACTAAATATATCAAATACGTGGGAATAAATATTCATAAAAAAATATCACATATTTAGGTAAATTAAATCATTTAAAATTAAATATTAAGGATCTCCGAAAATGACAAAATACCAAGAACCACATGTCAATATATTTATGAAGAGTAGTCACATGTCAACAATTTATGAAAATTTGATCTATGTGCATAAAATTTTTGATGATTTTAGGAGAAACAGAGATTTCTACAGGTTTAGCACGAGAAAAAAATGTATGCTAGTTGTGCCCACGACTAGACTGCATTTAAAAAAAATATTTTGCCATAAACTGCAAACGATTTTACTACAAGTTACCTCTTGAAATTAAGGCTTCGCAAACAAAAAAAAAATTAAAGTTTTATCAAGCACAATCTGATTAGAAAGAGCTCCTATAGAGTCGATAAATATTTACAGGACAAGACAGCTTGGCATTTGTTTTGTATTTATTGGTATTGGTTTATTTATTTTAATTGGGTCGTTGATTTTAATTTATTCGTTTGTTTGGTGTGATTGACTGATTGTTGAATTATCAGATATATATATTTTTAATGACGATTGTAAGTGATTTAATGAATCTTATGTAAACAATTAAATACTGATACCTTTTGACAAATATAATCAAACTTTCGTTTGAGAGAAATATGTAATCTTATAAGATCTGTGAACTGAGAAAGACACACATATAATCTCAATATGGTGGAAAGAGACAGTGATTATCAAGTGATAATTTCCTAACTTCATGTTACCACGCAATGACTCGAGGGAGTATTTCACACAGTATGTTAAAGTTTAATATTGTTAAAAAAGTGAGAGAACATTTTTCATAATAATTATGTTTCTTTTACGTTTCGACATTAATTTTGTTCTTAATTACTGTCGTGTTAAAATCTCATTAAATTGTCCATAAAAACTACGAACAAAAACTCCTTCATGTAAAATAGAGGCCTTTTTACCTTATTAGAATGTTAAAAACAATAAATTTTAATCTCAATCATTATATTGCTTCTCAGTTCACAAAATTATAAGCTAGATGCTTTTATTGTTTTACAAACACGCACACTGATTGATATGCAAATTATTTTCGGATTTTATCGAGCGTGAGATTGTCCGACGAGAATACGGTTAATACCGTAAAACTAATTTTTTCCATGTTTTCATAGTCTGAATTTTTGATATTAATAAAGCCTTATGTATTAATAAATCGCATTACCCATAGCACATAAAATTTTCATAAATAGTTACTTCTTCAAAAAATAATAGAAATACGCCCAAATATAGCTTGATCTGAACAAAGGCTAAGTATTACATAATTATACCTTTTATTTTATCATTAACGAAATCCAACAACAAATAATACATTAACATTTTACGGCATTTGTTAGCTGCAAAGAATACGACATAAAAATTTTAATTGAAGCGTACCTACCTCAAGCAAAAGATGAATTTTTCTGAAGTTCAGATATTAGACATACATTTGAATAATAATTATTACATCGTTTCAAAAAAAATTAGTATAATGAAGGCCTGTTATAGCAAAATTAATTAAATATCATTCATTAAACTAGCTAGAAAAATATGGCAATAAAGGTTTCTGCTCTTTGATTTAATCACTTATTTTAAGAATTAAAGAAATATGGATATTCAAACAAATGGAGAATACTGAATGTTACACTGTTTATAAAGTGTCCACTTAAACCAACCAATAACAGGTCTGTAAATGTCGAGACTTCCACATTTCTTTTTCATAAATGTTCTCCATCTTTGTTGTAAGTTGTAAAACATTCAAACGTTTGTGTGTTTTTTTTCTTTTTTTTACAGTTTTACATTCTTGGTACTTGTTAAAATCTAGTATATCTCATATTTTCAGAAGCGCTTTATGCTTCATGTTTGTGGTAAGCTTACGAGAAAAAAATGTGGATTATGAACCCTCAAACTATTCTGTTTCCCATAATGATTCATTCTTTTTACCTGTTAACACTTCTTATTTAACATAAATATTTTTGTGTATATTATAATTAAGGGCTTCTAACATTATGTGCAAGAACAAAAATAACCATCACCCGTAGAAAAATTTCATTTGATTCTCAATTACACGAGACTAAAGAATATCAATTGTTATTTTTATCCATATATTTCTAATATATGATCGAGTTATATGTTTAACACACAGTTCTGTGTATGAAATAGATCCAAAACTCCGGACAGTTTCCTCGACTCGATGGCAACCCTCAGCAAAAAGTAATGGAAAATCGAGTAGAGATAAGATTAGTGATTGTCGCGTTAAAATACTACGCTTGAGGTTATGGTTATGTTTGTTACCTACTAAACGTCTGGTTACGTCGACTGCCTAGTAGGTTCCACATAAATTGCTAAATATTTAACCGCATTGATATCGTTCCGTAAAAATCGTCTAGTGAGAACGTTTTTTACTTCACGCTCGTTTCGGATAAATCTTCAGACTAACTTGGTATGTGTAATGCACAGATAGAGTAAAAGATTGTACTTACAGTTTTATTATCTTTTATTAATACAAAATATACAATATATAAACTTAACTTAACTTAATATAATAGAGATTGGACATATTTAAAAATAACTCAAGGAATCTAAGTTGTAAAACGTTAAATAAAGCAGTTTAGAAAAAGTATGAAATCGTAACAATTAAAATTAAATCAAGTTTTTGTCTGAAGAACGTGTGTCACCAAACACAGCTAAAACGCTTCTTCTGGTGTTCGTCCCTCGGACCTGGCGCGCGACGTCGCGTGTGACGTCTATAGTGTCACCACAAGGTCTTAGGTTCTAGAGTTCAATTTCTGGCAGGACGGATGTGAAACATTGGTTCTAATAGTGGTTTTACTCTGCAATATATGATTGAATCTAGATTCTTTATCCGCATGAATACAGTCAAAGCTATTTTAATTAAATATTGTTTTTACAGAGATAAAAATAAACGAAGAAAATAAAAAGATGCTAAGCACTTTACACAAGAGCCGAATCAATTTTTTTTTTATTTATAAAAAAATCCTATATTTTCAATTTTTATTTTAATAAAGTTAGAATTACGCCAAAATGTAAAGTTTATTTGAGATATTTAAATTAATAAAAAAAGAACATTACATTTGACTCTTTTGTAAAGTTGCTACATATAGCTTAAAAACTTTTTCTAACAAAATTACACACTACACAATTATTAATTATTTCCATGTCACGACTTTCTAGATAAAACCATGTCAACTCAGGATTAAGCACACAATTATTTACGTAATTTGCAAATAAGGAGTACAGGATATAAAGGATAAATGTCAATAAATGATGTTTTGAAATGTAACGTTTTTAAGTTTACAAACCTCTTGGACATTTAAATGAACTTATAAATACAAATGAACAAGCCTAATGTTAATGGTCTACACTGTTTTATATAAACTTTCTGTTCAATATTTCTTATTAATAAAAAAATATCGCTTTATTTCTGAACTGACATCCATTTTTTATCCCATGTACGCATTTTTTTTCTTGTTTAGGTATCCTGGAAAGTACAGCCTTACTGTTAATTTTTATTCAACAAAATTGCAGATTATGTGAACTGCCGTCAGATGCTATTATAAGTGTATAAATTTAAACCGACCTGTGATCCCGCGGCTTGTGTTGCGAATTCACGGATCAGAGGTCCAAGGTACTGATAAGGAAATTGAAATATTCGGGTAAATCATAAAAACCAAAATACTTTTTTTTTTAACACTTGAAAAATTTTATTCCATTCTTTATCTCGTACCCTTTGTATGAAGATAGGTTTGTAAAATATTATACTGACATATTCACGTAAGAACAACAAATTGAGGTGAAATTTAAAAAAAAAATACTGTTGAGTTGTTTAATAATATAATTGTTAAGTTATTTTTATATCCAGGTAAGACTTAATATTTAATTTTTAATAACTAATAAATTTTATGATTGTAAAATTTTATTTTATTATTATAATGAAGAAATAACAATACGTATCCCCCCCCCACTCTGGTGGTGCAATAATTGCATAATGGAATACTTTCTAAACAAATATTTTTTTAATTTAATTCAGAAACAATATATAAATGATTTTATATATAAGTGATCAGTATATTAATCTGATAAAGCATATTTAGGTCACCTAATATAAAGAAAGCATTTTTTTTTACGTAAACAAAAAGTCCACGTACTCTCTATCGTACTGCTTTTTTGCGAATGTTCGATGATGAGTACAATTGATTTTTGAAGTAAATACTTAGTATCTTAAAAATAAATTTGAAGATATCTCTTATAGATAAGAAACTAAGCCATTTACACAAACAAACAGTTACAATCGAAAAAACTAAATTTAAAAAAAACTCGAAGCACCTTAGTTAAGTAAGATAGACAGACAGGCTGTCCATTTGAATCTGATTAAGTTTAGGAATCGAAAGGTAACATTTAAAGAACTTCAGTCGTTTTGTATTTAGTAGAGTTCTTTAAAAACTTCACAACTGGGTGAATAGTGATTTATGCTTAATTTACGGTGTAATTACGACAAACGTGAATTTAATCAAATTATCAGAGCCACAATTATGAGGGTTGGACTAAGGGTTAGTTTAGACTTCGATGCACCGTTTCGCCACACAAACTCTTTGAAGATTCTATAAACTTATTGGTAATATCCATACTCATATAAGGGCTGTGGCTGGAGTAATTACTCATGCATGAATTTCATCCTGCTTACAGGTAAAATAATTTATTCCTCACATTTTGTTAATTGAGTGAATTCGTTAACTAATATTTTAAAATGGTTTATTATTTAGTAAAAACATTATAATGCAATATATTTTATGAATATAATTGAAAAACATTTTGAATGCTGGCTAAATTATAAACGGGATCACCCACAAGAGATTAAAATCAGAATACAGATGGCGCGAGAGTGCTTTTCCAGGTTGCGAGACCTCCTTTGCAGTAGAAACTTTTATTTATACAACCTATCAAGTTATTTTATTTTTCAAAAATACTATGAAGAATTATTAATACAGGTAAACGTCGTTCTACGCCGGGATTCCGTTCCAAAAGACACCGGCGTAAAAAAAATCGGCGTAAAATGAACACAAATATAATGGAAGATATGAGGTTAAGTTCCGTGTCAAAATTCTAAAAACAATCTTACATATTTATTTAATAATAATCCTATATATATTCAAAAGAAATCATAAATGTATTAAATAAATACAGTTTCAATTATTTTACAAAATAAAAAATAATCTCTTGATATACATAACGATTTTTTTATAATAAATACCAATTCACCAATTCGTCGGTGCTAAATTTAATTCTCACACTTTTTTGAAAAAAGTATCCAATTTCATTTGCTCTGATCGTTGTTTCTTTTTTAGCTAAATCATAGCATAAACTACAAATATTTGAATATTGTTTTAATTTTAATAATAATAAAAACAAAAATTAAATCTTACATTTTTATTTTTCTTTAAAAAAATCGAAAACAATTTCACATACACAAAAGGCTGCTCGCGTACCCGGTAATATAATAAAACAACGTGTAAAAGTGTGTCAGCTATTAGGATCACGGCGCCTAATGTCATCTGGTGTCGGCCGAACCGAGGAATCCCACGCCGGCACCAACCGGCGTAAGTCGAACCGGCGCAAAGTGACGTTTACCTGTATTTATATTGATGGGCTTGTCCAAAAACCTGCGCTTTGTTTTTTTAATTCATTCTGAAAGTTTTTGGCTTTTTCCGAATAAACATACATTTGGCCTCGGAAATATTCATTTCTAGCCTTTATTCAAACTAGCCGTGTGTATTCTGTCTAATAATAGCTGCAGACTTTCCATACTATCTACTAGAAGGACAGTGACAAATCATTAAATAAATTTATTCAACTAACTGGTAACAAAACATTACTTGTCCTTTGATTATAAATGTGTATTTAAAGATTTGACAAAGAAAAGTCTTGTTTTCTAAAACCGGTCGGCAGATTAAAAAGATTGAGTGATTTTATACATTTTTTTTTTTTTTTGTAATATTTCTTTTTTTTTCTTCTAATGTTAGCTCATATTACAATTGAACGTAGTTATGCAGAAAGCAGCCAGCCATAGAAAAGTGAAACTGGGACAATAGCACCTTTGTGAGAAGAGAGAATTATCAAATTTACACAACAGTAGGAACGTTTTTGACTTCGACAAATGATTAATAATAAATATTTTTGTTTTTTGATAAAACAAACAAGAATCTTTTTATGTGTTTAAACAGTCTAAATGAATTTAACCGTCTAAATGAATATTTAAGAACCGTAAGATTTTTCTAGTCCTGTGGGTGTTCTCTGCAAATTGAGAAATTCCGTTTTTGTGATCGACACTATTTTCAGAAGGTGATTTTTACAGTTTTTTTGTATAAAAGCGGTCCGGCTGTTTTTAGCAAAACATAAACTGACCTTACTGCACCCGATAACACTAAAATATCATTTTTTCAAAATTGTGGACTAGATGCTTTCTGCATAACTACGTTCAATTGGTGTATACACTACTATTAACACTTACTTTGATAACATATGTATTTACTAGCGAACCCAACTGACGTTGTTCTGACCGAATGTTGGCTTGCCTGATATAGCTTAGAAAAAAACTTTTTATTGATAACTAGGTACCTTGGTATTTTTTCATAATTTAATTACAAAACCAAAAATTAATTATATTTAACTATTGAATTTAAGTATGTAATTGGGTACTTTTTAATTGTTGAATTTCAAAACATAAAATAATTCATTTTCAAATATAGAATTCTTTTTACATATCTCAAAATCAGCTCTTTTCACTTACAAGGGTGCACTTTATTCATAAAAGGAATTTTCAAAAAAGTATTTAATATCAGTTTATATTATTTAACCCTTATACTGCTAAACAACGATATATCGTTGTTGTTAATCCCTATCATAAAGTTCCAACTAGACTGATGCTGACGTCATAATCCCCAAAAGGGTAAATGAATTTGGGAACTGCTTGTTGCACTTAACCGTCAGTGGTATAAAACATTTTCAAAACATACAAATTACTTATTCGACAGGTTATCGTTTAGTTTCGTACCTATTTCAGCCCCACGGAAAATTTAACACAAAAAATGTTTTCTTACGCGCGGCTAAAATTTGAGCATTAAATTGTACAGCAAAGTTTCTTGAAATGAATAAAAAATATTTAAATAAAAACGAACTACTTTGAATGACGTCACTTGTTCATATGAATCAACCATTGATAAGAGGATTGTGGAAGATTTCCGGTTTGCTAATCGTCAATGGACCAATTAACAGAACTAACCGAGAAGAAGCGGAAGAGAACTTGCGACGTCACACGCGGGTTAATGTCAGAAATACAAAAATTTAAAAGATCGTAGCGCTGATAACACGATACTTAAAAATTAAAAAAGCTTTGTCTAATAACAATTTTTTTTTAACCACTAAACATCCTCATTATAAATTTACTTATGATGTTTAAATTCGCAGTGCTTTTAAGAAAAGAGAAACGACTAAACACAGGAAACTTCTAGCTAGTCGGGACCTGAAACAGTGAACTTTTTTACATTGCAAAAACAGTCAAATGAAAAATAAATTAATGTTAATACGAGTAGTTAGTTTTTTAATCACTTATATGATATTTGAAGAAAATAATTGCATTCGGTGTTTTTCCCGCGATTAAACCCGACCCAATAATTAAGAAAATATTGATGTACTTCCGTAATGAATAACTAATTAAATATTTTACTTTTAATATTTTAACTTTTATCTAGTGAGGTCCCTATATCACCGGAAAACCCCATAATTAAGAATATAAACAAATAATTAAAGAGCCATAAAACATAAAAATAATTCTCCATGGAACCTAATGATTGTCAATTAGGACGTTTGAATATTAAAAATATCATTTGTTCATTTATTATAATGGGTGCCCACAGCAATGGGAAATTCAAATGTTTTAGCTGTTCATTAGGTAGTAATTATTACTCTACTAACAAAACGTAATTATTACTATACAAACACTATTCTACAAACAAAACGTAAATGAGGTATATCAGCTCGATATTGATCCAAAAGTACTTTAGAAAAAGCTTCTTCGATTTCGTGCTCTTCGTAAGAGTCATATTATAAATTATTATCACTATCACTTAAAAAATGATCGTTATTGTCTAATTCACTTTCGGAATAGGTTTAGCTGCTAAGCCTCCGAGTTTCTCGGTGAGGTACTATTATTTCTTTATCCCTTTCACTATCCGTTATCATTTTGAATGATATATTTTGTAAATTTATTCACAATAAAAAGGACGCTTTGCAGAGTAAAATTATTAGTTAGAGTAACAAAGTAAGATTAAAAATATATTTAAATGTAAAAAATATGTAATATACCTAAGCTGTTTGTAATTTCGGCAACTGTTGTCTATCTCGCTCAATCCATTATGCGTAAACTAGTTATTAGTGAAACGGAATATTTTTCTTAGAAGAGATATCAATTTGTGAGACAGTTGTACAAAAACATTATTTTTTTAAATTAAAATTATATTATAACATCTAACAAGAAATAATATCACTTCTTAGTACATTTACCGGTTACTTTTAAGTTTCAATCTAAATAACTCCCTACAAACATTTGGACATACTCAAAATATTGTTGATTAAAATAACTTGCATAAAAAATTTAAAGTATTTTTAGGCATGACCTAGGTGAAATAATTTATCCAGGTGAAACTCACCGACATCAATAAAGGTTTCAGCTCTTTTAGTTTGCAAAAGTCAACAGATGGAAGAGTTGAGGTAATGTAAACATAGTCATGAATGTGGATGTGTAAACATACCCCTAAAATAGTGAATATTTCGTAGTGTGTAAAGTGGTCATTTAAACCAGCCAATGACAGATCATAAGTCCTGTAAATGCCTAGACTTCCATATTCCCTTGGCAAAAATGTTTTCCCTCTCTGTTGCAACTAATTTCAAGATATATTTTACACAATTTTTGTTTAGCATGCATTGATGGAATTGGTAGGTTTGATAATATATAACAGAGCACTTTGCCCCGCAATCAGCAAAAAACTATCATTATTATTTCGTTTCAATAATAACTATCCAAACAATGCGCCTTGAGATTGCTGTACGAGATCAGTTTTGTTTGTTTTTATTTTCAATCTTAATTAAAAGGGTTTACAACCGCTGTACGAAAATTGTCTATTTGCGGCACGAATTGTCTATCTTGCTCACTCCACTGGGCTTGAATTAGATATTTATGAAATGGAAGATTTTTCTTGGAATTGCTATGAATTTTTAAAACAGTAGTGTGTTTGGAAAACAACGTATTCGATAAAATATTTTTAAAATGTATTAATAATAAGATTTCTGATTAGATTCTTGAAAAACTGCGTAGCAGCGTAAGGGTTAAGCATTACCAAAAAACCAGTAAAAAGATATAAATTGGATGAAATTATATGGAATTCCAGGAAAAAATCTGATTAGGATCTATTTAAACAAATCTTGTTTGTGAACATTCAAATACAAACCTATTTTCAACACAAAAAACATCCTTCCATTTTGTTTGTACATGCATTTTTGTTGAATGCAACCCTGGTAGATCGATGAAAAAAAAATTATGCTCTTAACTTTTTTTTTACATATTAGATTGAAAAAATGTTTAAGAACACGCGCAGCGCAAAGATTTACATTCCGTTAAAAACCGCACGTAATTCAGTTAAGCTGTTTAGGAGTTCAGTGACATCGCACGTACAGAAAAATTATATATTTAAACTCTTTTCATTCTTCATGCATCTTATCATACATTTTTGAATCATATTATACATAATGCTATTTTGGGATTCTGTTTTTTAAATTTATTTTAATGTGAAACTTCTTCTGTCCTTATATCTAGTAACATGCTTATTAAAATGTAAATTTAAGGAGAGACTTGTCAAATTTCAGTTTATTGTAGTTTCATGGATTGGCACGTTTTTGTATTATCAATTCGAAACGTTAACTTAATCTATTGGATCCAATTGTCAACATCGAAGAAGTAATCTAATGCTATAACTCACATTAACATTATCCAGCAGATCTAAACGAGAGAAGGGAGGTACAAAATGAGTTATGAACTTATTTGCCTGATCTTAGGACGAGAATATTAGAAAGAGGGGATCGGATTGTAATGTTTCAAGAGTAAATTATTATACCTTGAAATATCGAATCGAATTACTAAGTTGGGGGGCTAGTAGAATCTGATATGAAAAAGAATGAGATTAAAAAAATTGACGAAAATGTGGGTACGATAACGTTTTCCAATTTTATATTTCGTAGAACTTTGAATATTTTTAGTTTTCGTGATAATAATATTTTAGTTCAACAATCTTTTGAGTATGTCTTAGCAGACATGCTGGATTTCCTCCCTAGGGAGTTATTAAAATCTAAATTTTTGAGCAGCAGAGGAAAAACTGTTTTGAAAAGGGAATGTGGAAGTCTAAGCATTTACAGGACTTATGACCTGTCACTGGCTAGTTTAAGTGGCCATTTAACGCACTGTCTAATATTCAGCATTTTTCCTAAGTTTTAAACATCCACATTTTCTCAACTATTCCATCTGTTGACTTATGTGAAGTAAAAGGGATGAAACTTTTATCATGTGGGTGAGGTTTATCCTGCTGAACCAATTCACTTACTAGGCAATACGGGAATCAATTTTACATTTTTTTACTTCTTTTTTTACCAGTCAGTTGATTCAATAATGTTTTGAGTATGTTCAAATGTTTGCAGAATTGCTGAATTTCCTCCCTGGGAAGTTATTCGGATCAAAATTTGTTGCATTTTGGACATACTCAAAACGTTTTTAAATCAACTAACTGGCTAAAGAAGACGTATAAAAATTTAAAAATTGTTTTCCTGCGTTGCCTAGTAAGTAAATTGGTTCAGCCGGATGTATCTCACCCACATGATAAAGGTTTCAGCTCTTTCACTTCACAAAAGTCAATAGAGGGAAGAGTTGGAAGCGTGAAATGTGGATCTAATGGCCAACAGTATAAATTTTGCACTTTCCATCGAGTTGTTTGGACTTGGGTATCGCGCTGGGAGCTCTTCAGATGCGTAGACGCCGAGGTGGGTTAAATATGGTTGGACAGGCAACTGTTCGTGTAAAATGCTGATACAGTTAGAACTATGCTTGTTTCCGAGCGGAATACTCACTTTCTCTTGTTTTGTCCTCCCTTACGGAGGTAGGATTCAGATTCTCTGCCTCCGATCACCCAAGGAGCCTTCTTTATTTAAGGCTATTCTTTCATCATAAATACCCGTGTTTCTTATTATGTGTGTTGGTTAGTAATGTTTGCTGTGTAACTATAGTTTTAAGTCATTATTTAGTACACGTTTATTTGTGTAAATTGTTTGTAGATATAGAAATTTCTGAATTAAAAAAGAAGATTCATTGAGGGGATTCTGGGGGTGGGGATGACATGTTGACTTGTGTTCATACATTCTCCTCTCCCCTCTTTAATATGCATAGAGTTTGTATTCTTTAGGAATATAGATAATATTTTTTCTCTATGCGCAGCTGACAGAGAGTCTCCCAGAACTCTTTGACAGCTGCGAATGGATGGTGGGCTTAAGAATCCCCCTCAATACAAATGAAAAAGTTGAGGAAATGAGAATTTTTAGACATTTGTAGAATACCAAATGTTACACAGTATGTAAAGTGGCCACTTAAACCAGCCAACGACATGTGATAAGCCCTTTTGATGCCTAGACTTCCATCTTTCCTTCTCAAAAATGTTTTCCCTCTGGTGCAACAAATTTATTTATTACCGTCCATTTTTGGTTTAATTTTGGTGTGGCTAAACGGCATTAAATATGGAATGTTAACATACGACGCGTCTGTTTATTTCCTTATTTCAAAACAAGCACGAAATTAAAAAAAAAACGTAAAATACGTCTTATAAAAAAAAAATTACTCTAAAATAAGTTGCGTATTTATACAAACTGTTGATTTCACACCCCCTTAAAACAGTAAACCAAACATTTTTCTATGAAACTTTACTACAAAGAAAACTGCTATATTGGTAAAGCGATAAAATATTTAATTTATTTTGTGATCTTGTAAAAGCCCGTTCAAATATTAGGATACCTTAAAAATATTTTCTTCAACCTTAGCCAAGCTTATAATTTTATCTATAATGGTTTGATAAAGAAGCAATCATCTTAAGTGGCAATTTCAAAATATTTAGGATTTGTTTGATATAATTTTTCTAAGTTTTTTTCTGTTTCATAACAACGACAAAATATTACCAAAATAAAAATAATGCTATTAAAATAATTCACTCATACCTGAAGACGAATGAGACAGTGAATTGTTACACTCAACGCAACATATCTGGTTCATATAAAGAACATGGGGGTCTAGTATGCTTACACTTAAAACACTTTATTGCTCTTTAGTTCGCCCTATTCTTGAATATGCATCTGTAATCTGGTCCCCTCATTATGCTGTTCATATCAAGCGCCTTGAATCAGTTCAACATCGTTTTATAAGAAAAATTGCATGGAAGATGGGATTGGAAAGAGGAGACTATTCATATTCTGATATGGAGAGGTTTTTAAGCATATCAAGTCTTGAAAAACGCAGATGCATTGCAGATATAATCTGCATGTATAAAATTATGAACTGTCTCATTGATGCCCCTGAAATTTTGCAAAAGATTCTTTTTAACGTTCCCACCCGTAGACTAAGAAATAATGAAATGCTTTTCCTCGGTCACTACAGGACCAATTATGGTGCACAGTCGCCTTTGCCCAGAATGATCAGGCGGGTGAACGATCATCAAGATCTTGATTATTATGGTGTAAGGATGTCTTTCTTTACAAATCAGCTAAAGAATCTGTATAGTTAGCCTATGCTTTTTACTTAATCTATAAAATCTATCATCTGTCTTTGCTGCTTATTTCTGTTCCTTATATTTTTTTATTCCTTTGTAAAAATTTCTTTTAATTGTAATGTTTATAATGGACTTTGTCCGTAAATAAATAAATAAATAAATAAATAAATATTTAGAACTATGAACATGACCCCCAAAATTTTATGTTTATATTCCTTTTTATATTAATGTAGCGGTAGACTGTAATGAAATACTTTGCTCCTCCATAGAATTTTATTTATGGAAGATTAAAGTTATTCCTGGTACTACTGGGATTCGCAAAAATATTTTTTTCGGGATCCAGGCAAGCAAGAGAGGCGCAAGAAAGAGGAACTGCCTTATAATAAATAGGCCACACAAACAATTTTTTATTTAAGATTCAAAATCAATATTAAAAAAAATATAGCCTCTGTGGGTGGCCCTACATAAAACCCAAAATATGACTGTAATATACTGAAAACTAAAGAAAAAGAAACACTTAATCTACATAAAGACATAATATTTTGGCGAATCGTAAAAAACCAAATATGTTGTGCTTTTTATGCAAGAAAAAACGCATTTTTTTCTTGACAGCTCACTGTGTATGTAAATTTGCTAACTGCTGTATTAATTTTTTTACTCAGTTTTTACACAAAATAAAAAACGGTTTTTATCGGTTATTAATTTACTTATTTTTTAAGAATCTATGAATTTTAATGTTTATATTTGTATCTCAGAGGCAGACGGATGCAAATCCAGAATTTGATGAAATGACATTTCGTTTTTCGTATCCAGTTTATTATCATGTCCATTGATTTTGAAGAAAAAAAAGTCTTATAATGAAAAAACCAATGTATTAAAATACAGAAAATACAAATTATATAAGAAAAAGTAGATTCTTTAGGCTTTTGTTGAACATTTGACGATTGGATTTGCATCCGTCTGCCTCTGAGGTACAGATATTATTCTTCAATTCTAATGATATCGCAGCTTATGATTATCGGTAGCAATTAAGATATGCATAAACTGCACCAAGTAATTTATACCTTGGTATGTTTGCATTGATATGAGTTCTGTATTTTCTCATGGCTATGCACTGCAATTATATTATCTTTTTTGTACTTAAGTAATCGTGAAAAATTTCAATATCGCGATTTGAATTTTCCCTCGACTATCCCGTTTAAAGTACCATCAAAAATGCTTCGTAGAAAATGCCCATAAATTCAGTCCGCGCCTTATTTACGAGTTTGAAAACAGGGCGTGATTATTCATTGATTTAAAGTTTCGGCACACAGTGGACTGAAACGATTTTAACTTTCTTTTGTTATGAAGTTATTTTTGTTTGAATAAATCTTGCGATTTTGTAAAATTGATGCTCGGTGTTTTGCTGGTAATCACATTTAACCCAGAATTGAATGTGAAATTTTTCGCCTCGTTGTCTAATATTCAGCGTATTTTTCTACTATGCTAAAGGTAAAAGATTCGATTCCAGACATGTTTCACATTTAATATTTTCTTTGAAATGTTTTTACACTCAAACTCGAATTACATTTCTTAAAAGCAATCCAAAGCAACGCTTGCTGTGCCACACTGGTACTCTAGCGTTGTTTCTTCCTAAATGAAAAAAGAGAGTTCATGTTGGATGGCCTGATAGATTTAGCTAAACTAGTATGGAATCCAGATAAAGTTTACAATGGTAAAAATAACAAATGATTAACTCGGTTTTTCGACTCATGTATTGAATATTTGGAAACAGTATTTCCAAATGCTTATAAATATATACTCAATTAAACTTTTAGTGTTTTTTAAATGAAAATATAACTCGTATTAATTACTTTTTCTTCTTCTTTTCCACGTCTGCTCCTAAATGAAGCATATGGACATCACCAGTTGCCTCCAGGAGACCCTATCGCCAGCAAGTATTTTCGTCTCTTCCCACGTCAATCCAGTGCCCCTCAGTCCCGCCTAATAAAGTCAAAAAATCGTCATCAACAGCCTGCCAGGACGGCGTGAAAAATGAGGCAACTCGGGTTTAGGTCTTCCTGAGGCATCATAGCACGTGTGCAAGCCAGGTCCACCGCCGCATCCTCAAAACACTCGTTATAAGAGGCTGCTGCGTTCGTTCTCGGACTTCAATGTTAGTTATAAAATCAAACCGCCTTATACCTCATATTCTTCTCAAGCACTTACTCTCAAAACTCAGAAGTTGGTGTTTTCAGCTTCGGTAAGATGCCTAAATTTGCAACCATATAGGAGTACTGGTATTATACAAGAGGTAAATAATCGACATTTTGTTTTGACCTAGTATACACTAGAGCTCTAGACAATATGTCAAAAGTTGCTTTAGCAATTTCAAGGCGGGTTGCGAGGTCTTTGTGCATGCTTCTATCTTCAGTTATTATTTTATTTATTTATATACATCAGCGGTTCAAAGAACTTTTTACAAAAAAAATGATTTTCAAAAATAATCACAGCAGTGCACAATACCTATTTTGTACATTATATGAAATAATAGAATAATTAAAACTAAATAATGAAAGGAACATTTAATACAAAAAAAAAAAAAAAAAAAGAAACATAGCATCTCTAAATAAAAGATAACAATAACCATCAGAAAATCGTTTGTTTTAAATACAAATATAATACAGTAAAGTTGAGAAAAACTAGATAATAACAATAATGAAAAAAAAAACAACTTTAGTACTTTATAAATTAAAAGTCTTTTAGAGCAATAAAATAGAAAAATAAACGTAAAACCTAATTTAACTAAATAATTCCTTTATTTTGTGAAATCATCATCATCAGTTGATTAGAAGAATTTATTATTTTGCGTTAAATCCACTAATGTACAATTTAAATTATGTCGAACATATTAAAATAAAGAAATAAAATATCTCGTATTTCAGGAAACAAAGTTTAATGTAATAGTATATTTTGAAATAAATCCATTACTTTTATAAAAAATAACGAGTAAAAATACGTTTTAATTCATGAACAGAATTTGTGTTGAAAATATCAAATATTTCTTCATATTTATTTTCACACCTTTGTTTCTTGGGTAAAAGTGAGTTATGTGAACTCCCAAGTTTTTAAATCGGTCAACTTTTTTAATCAATTAATTTCTTAGCTACCGTATTTTGCTTTATATTGAAAAATGTTTTCAACCGTACCTAGTTGACGCAAAAAACTTTCAAACTAACGTATAATATGTCTTTACTACCATAATCTCTCTTAAGGTAATTCGTCAGTTTTGCAAAAAAAAATAAAAAATCGATTGAAAAGCATGTCAACTGGTGAGAATGGGTTGTTACCACTAAATAAACATTGTTTTCCGTTTCTACGGGTAGAAAAAGAAGTGTAAATACATCGTAACTTCGTAGGGGGTGTATAAGTTAATGTGCTCCACTCACGAAAAGGGGCATTAAGTTTTCTAAACTAAACACAGCCATTCGAGCTCGGTTCCGGGAAATGACGTACCATTGCCCACCGGAAATGAAAAGAAATTTTTCACCATTAGATACGTGGCACTAATTTATTTAAAGCTAATGTTGTATGGAACACAATCAAAGGCAAGCCATTTATAGTTTGCTGAGAGTGCGTCTAAAGACAGTTATTCGTTTAACAAGTTCAATTTTAACCAAATACTAGTTTTGTTCACATAAGTGAACATTGAATTTTTAGTTTTGTTCACATTAGCGAACATGAAAAAAATTATTTTGGTTGCCTAAAAATTATGAAAACATATGTTTAATAAAAAAAATTGCAACGGAGAGGAAAAACATTTTAGAGACGGTAATGTGGAAATCTAGGCATTTACTGGGAGTATTATACCCGTATGCATAGACAACTTAAGGCGAGGAAAGTACATTTTAATCTCAAATGCGGAGAATAACCCAAAGGTGAAGACAATAGAATGTACTTTCCTCACCTTAAATTTTGTCTCTGCATATGGGTATTAGTCACAAAACTTATGTTTGGAATAAAAACAAGGAACTGGCAGAGGAAAGATGAAAGCCGAGTAAACGCGGTTCAAATGCGACTTTTTCGACGAATGTTTGGGAAATCAATGTATGATAGGGTTACGAATTATGAAATCAGGCGAGAGTTCAAATCTTAGTCAAGTATAACTGATAAGATTAAGAAAGGGTCTCTGAGACGGTTTGGTCATGTAGAACAAATGGACGTCAAAATAATGATAAAACAAGTAAATATGGTAAAAATGAACGGTAAAGTGAGACGAAGACAACCAAGAAAGACGTGCCATGATCAGAAAAACCAAAATATTAGGTTTGGTCATGTCAAAAGCAGAAACAACCAAAGAGCATGTATGACAATATGTATAAATGTGGAAGAAGCTGGGAATGTATTCCACGGTAGACGTGTGTGGCGGTCCATTTTCTCTGCCTATCCCAAAGGGGAAATGGTATGATGGCGATAGTAGTAGTAAATGACCTCTCATTGGCTGGTCTATGTGACCACTTTACACACCTATCAATGAGTTAGTCTTACAAGCATTCTAAATTTTAAAGTTTATTCCGTCATTTCCAAAATTATGCTGCATTTTCATTGTTAATAATTATTTTCTATCAAACGCAAACTAAGTCTTTAAAAAAATACTCTGAGATGTACATCTAAGCCGGACGGACGACGCATCACGTGAAGTATTGTTGATTTGTCTGCCCACAAAAAAGGTGTTTTGTGCATTGTATAAAATAACCGACGCGTGCTCGCTAGCTTGATACGCCTAACTCAATATAATTATAAGTTAAATAAATAAAACAACTTCAATTTTAACCACTATTTTTTTTACCGATCGGTTTCAGAGCAAACTAGTTTCTTTTTCAAGGTTTACGTAACTAATGAATTATTTATTTTTAAATTTTATCCATGCATACTAAATACTACACGTGAAGCTAATAAATAAAGTCTTTTTTTCCAAAGTTGGTGCTTCAAATATAAAATTTATAAATATTAGTGTTATTTATTCATTCATATTTTTTTCCATTTTAAACGATGATTTATAATAAAATAATGTGACCTCACTGGGGTTACCCGTGCCGAGGACACTTAACAATATAATTTCAAAAAATATTTTTACATTTGAGAATAAACAAAGAAGACTTAATAAACAGAGGTAATTTACAAAATGTTTAAACAGTTTTACACAAAACTTATTTCTGTTTTTAGTTTGTGCACATCTTTACTAATTATATTACAAAGCGCACAATGAAAGAACAAAAACATAACATAATGTATACATTTGTGGTGCAGTTGGTTCAATATTAGTTTGGGCAAATAAGACAATCCATTTTACTTTTACCTATCTCCACTATCCATTTTTATAGCCTTTTTGAAAATTTTCTCGTTACTTATTTTTTCAATAAATGGTGGAAGTAGGTTATAGATTTTAATTGAATAATACCTAATTTTTTTTTGTCCAAAAGTGGCATTAGTTTGTAATTGTTAAAGTTGTCTTTGTGTTGAGGATTTAGTGATTTTATTATTTGTATATGATGTATTGTAGGGGTTATGTCTTTCATTTGAGTAAGAATTGTTTTTGAATCTATAAGTGAGTATTGTTTTAGCGTATAATTGCTTTTGTGTAATAAGTTGTGAATACGTATGAAAGCATGTTTTGAAGATAACGTAAGGATGAATATTTAAAACCCAGATTTTTTTTTTGTAAAATACACTAGATCATGTTACGCTTCTGATACTAAAATTTTTATTTAATTTTTATTGAAAACTTTCATCATCAGTCAAGAAAAGGAAAAAAAATGTTTACTCCAGCACACACTTAAAAAAGCCATTTTATTTCCTCCAAAAATATTATTAATAATATAATTTATTTTTCACGTTATTAAAACTGCTCTTCAAAATATTTCGGCAGCCATTGCTGACTTGATTTGATTGGTTAGTAATTTTTTGATGATTCTAATTTCGGTAATTTTTAAAGGAATGGGAGATTTTAGAAATTGAAACTCATAATTTTCGCTTATTTCAATTACAAAATTTTAAAAGAAACAGCTTTGGAGTGTACAACTAAATAAAATCTGACTTAGATTGATCGACGATAATGACCTCGGGATGACTGGGCGATAAATGTTACTTAGGGGAAAAAACGTTTCAATTATTCGGGAAAAGGTCCCGAATAAGACCTTTCGGGGGTGGAAACTTTTCCCATCTTTGTACGATCACACTCCCCTGAGAAATAGGGTGACATATTTTCTTTACAACTTTTTGACACTAATCTTAAATAAACGTGATCCACTGTACGTATGAATTGCTGTGACAAGTATCGTTTAATCTACATATGAAGGTATAGGAAGCGAACTTAGAAATCTCCACCAGAAATGGAAAATAAGTTATAAATGCCAAAATTAACAATACATATAAACCTACCTACACAAATAATAGCGTAATTTAAAAATGACTCTAAATCTTGCAAAAACAGATTTCAATTATACTACTTAACACTGCAAACTTTGCATTCTTTATTGAGTTAGTGAGGCATAAATAGAAATCTCACAAATTTTTTCTCAAAGTTTTTTGCAAATATCTCAGTAACTCCTTCAATGGAGATTTCAAATTCTGCTTTACATGTCCTCATATGTATGTGCTCGACGCATTGTTTCGTGGAAACGTCGTGAATAGTTAGTGGTGTAACTGGCATTGCAAAGTACACTGAGTTGATGAATGTCTCAACAAATACTATGAATATTACCATAATTTAATTAGAAAAAACAGATATCACTATGGCGGCCTCCGCGGTGTAGTGGTATGTCAAAAAATACAAAATAATCTTATGAATCTTTATTTCCGATAATTGAACGTAGTTATGCAGAAAGCAGCCAGTCCACAATTTTGAAAAAATGAAATATTGATGTTATCGGGTGCAGGAAAGTCAACTCTAAGTACTGCTAAAACTGCGGCCAGACCGCTTTCGTACATAAAACTGTAATAATCACCTTCTGAAAATGGTGTCGATTACAAAAAAAGCATTTCTCAATTTGCAGAAAACACCCACATCTTCAGAAAAACTTATTGTTTTTTAAAAATCATTAAAACTGGTCAAATACATATTTAGATTCTTGTTTGTAATATTTAAAAAAAAAACCTTAGGTTCGGTCATTGTTTATCAATTGTTAAAGTCAAAAACATTCCAACTTTTGTTTAGATTTGATAATTCACTTAATTTACAAAAGTGCTATTATCTCAGTTTCATTTTTGACTGTTTTCTGCATAACTTCGTTCAATTGTGAGGTGTTTCTCATTTTCATTTTGATTTATTTGTCTACCATCTGTTTCAAGCGTGTCTTCCGGTTTTTCGGACGCATCGCTTCGAAAAAATTATAGTGGTGGGACGGGTCGAAGAAAGTAGAGGGAGATGAAGACCCTCCACTAGATGGATCGACTAAATTAAGGCTGCCATGGGAGCTTTGTGGTTGGAGGTTGAAGCTATGTGGAAAGTGGTGTGCCGGGAGAGGTTGAGGACGACAATTCATAACGTGTAGAAGACAAAGAGAAAGCAAAGTATTTTATCTAGTATTGCTCTTCATGTTAATTACAATTACGTAATGACAAAAGAAGACAAAAAAATATATATTTCAAAGGACCGACAGTTTATGTACACAAAACGCACGTATTTACATTAAAGATACACTTAAGGCCGATTTTATAAACACCAATCAAACTTCCGTAAGAGTAACGAACCGTTGACTATTCGTTACGATAACCGAAGGTTTTGTGTTCTATAAACCATTTTTGTTAACGGACGATCGCCGGTAAGCATTTCCATAGAAATTTAAATTTTAATCTCGACTTCTATACTTTTGTCTATGAAAAAACTATTTATCTAAGCTCTTTCTGTCAAACGCGAACGGTGCGCATTGCTACTCGCTTGATTAAAAATACATCAAATATAAATACTTGACGATTTCGAACGAAGTTTTTACACAAAACAGTACTAAGAATCGAAATTTAAATTATTAAATGAGAGCAAAAAAGCACTAGAAAACGATGAATATTTTTTACTATTATCTATTATTTTTTGTATACATTTATACATAGAATTAAGAATAGTCCAAAAACCGCATACACACATCAAACAGAAAGCGACTTAACTATTTATAAATTACTCGGTTTACGTTTTGAAGTTTCTTTGTAGACGTCGTTTAGTACGCAACTCCTGATTTGAAATTGACCATGCCGTGTTGTGCCCTTTTGAATTGTAGAAATACTGCTAGGATCTTAAAGAAACAGGATGCAATCACATTTCATGTGTTATTATCAAATGAACGTGTTTTTCACAAATGTATTACTTAAAAATTGAATTATTTTTCCATCTGTCAGATTGTCGAAGAAACAAAATAGAAATTTCGTTAGTGTTGCCAGAGTAGTAAAACTTTTTACCCTAGTTTGCTCATATGAGGAGCAAACATTCAAATAGTGATTTGTCCACCGGCTCGGATTGTTGGGTAAATGGAAAAAATGTATTACACCTGCCTATTATTTCTTATAGGTATTCTAGACAGATTTATTTCTTTAGAAATGCATAGGGAATACAGTTAAATACTAATATACCTGACACACACCTTTCAAATACATAAATTTTAAAATACTAGTTTGGACAAAACATGTTTTGCATGAAATTCGTGGACAAAACTCTTTTTGAATGTGCAGGCCCTGGACAAAACTTAGTTTGAATGAAAACCATACAGTATCATTAATATTTTTTTATTAATTGTATTAAAAATTATAAGAATGAAAAGAATTTATTTTCTAGCCTTAAATCCTAACTGCAACTTCTTCCTCTAAACAGTCACAAGTCTCTTCTACTTCCTGTGTTTCAGTGGCAGTTGGCGTTGAAAACACTATATGCTTGTACCATTCAAACCGGTGGTCATTTAAATCTTGCCATCTATCACCAAACATAGCACACAGAAGCTTGTTAACATCAGCTTTCTTCTCGTTTGTGATGCCATGTTCTAATGGTACACCATTCAATCTTATCCGTTGTAGTCGTCTGTTGTTAATATTCCTTTCTGTTAAAGACTGGAACTCTTCCTCTGATTCAAATACAAAGTTTTCCAAGCCGTTCACCTTGACAAAGCGTTGCCTGCCTCTTGTAGTCAATTTTATACAAATCCGCTTCATCTCGCTTATCATAGTCAAATCATTCCAATATTTTTGCAACTCTTTTGTATCCCTTATTACCCAGTCAGTGCCACATTTCTTTACATTTCCAATTTGAGAATAAACTTCATAATAATCATCTTTTGTCAAGATAAATTGTTTTCCTCTCAGTATCTTTTCAACGCAGCCAAAAACTCGATCTGCGGGAAGGTAACTATGACCCCGGACAGGAAAATGAAATTGTATTTCTTGTATGCAAGTTTCATGTGTATATAGGAAATACATAGCAGTTCTCAAAACTATGTTATTTTTATTTTGTGCAACACAGCCATCGCTGAAAAAGCGTAAAAGTGATTTTTCCTGAAAATCAGTATTTTGCAAGAAGTTTAGCAGAGCAGAAGATATTTCAAAACTGCCCTTGCCGGCTTGTTCCTCAGTCCAAGTATAAAATATTGGCTTTGCACATTCAAGATCAGTTACACACAAGCTATAAAAATTAAATTGACGTGCATAAAATGCGTCTTGAATTGGTGATTTCGGCTACTACGTTTTAGGTTATCCTGTCAAGTGACACAAAGAAAACGTGCGTTCAAAAAGTGATTTGTCACACAAACAAACTGACATTTGCAATGCTCTGATTCGTTGCATGGACAAAACATTTTATGAACGAAACAGACTTTTGGAGAAAACACAGTTTGTTTAAAATCTCAGTTTTTACTAATGAAACTATAGGGGACAAAGAATGTTTTGCACGAAACCAATTAAGCAAACATGAAGTATTTTAGCAAGAGTTTAAATTGGTGTTGCCAGTACATTTTTGAAAAAAATGTGACAAATCACTTTTTGAATGTTTGCTCCTCATATAATAAGAGAAATAATGGAAATTGAACCTCGAATTAAACAATGCCATGGTAGACATTTGGCCGACATTATCTTTAAAACATGAAACATTATTTAACATGATTTAAAAATATCCGTTTTATGTAAAATAAAATTTGCTTTATATTTTTAGTTGAAAATTCATTATTTCAATTACTCTTTTTAAATGACCCTGTACTTATCTACTCTGTTGTGTCAATCAATGTTTTCGAGTGCACAATAAAGTTTTAGAAAAAATAACAAATTGTTTTTTTTTTCTTACATTTGTGTTATGGTTATATTTTTCGCGATCTGGCAATATTACTCGGTGACTTGCGCATGGCGAAAGTGTGTTTAAGTGGGGAAATTTTTGGACTTAGTCCGATGTATTTAAATATGATTCTACGCTCCTTCTCGACTATTCTTAATTCTATGCATTTATATCAATAAACCATGTTTGAAATAAGTTTTTTTTTTAATTGCTCAATCCATTAGACTAAATAGAAACATTTATTCGAATAATTAAAACTTCTCTATTTGAATTAATTGAACAAAAAAATGTTAAATAGATTTCAACAAAAATTAAGACCATTTTGTGAAAGAGAATATTTAACGGCTCGTAACGCTACGAACGTTTATAAAACGCAATAATTAGTTGGTATAATAAATATTAGTTTAAAATGGTATCAAGTTTACGAACGGGTGCTTACAAAACCGTCCCTTAAAGGCCAATCAATAACGAGTTTGTCCAAATTTTTGTAGACAAGAACTGGATTCAACTCTCTTTGTAAATAAACATATGAGAACCGAGATGTAGACGGATTAGAGAAGATAATACGAAAGTACAGTTATTTACAAGGTTGATGATTGGCTAGTTTAAGTGTCATTGGCTAGTTTCAGTGACACAGTGTAACACTCATCATTTTGCTTTGAATGTCCGTATTTTTTCAACTCTTCCAACCGTTTTTTTTTTCCTAAAGTTAAGAAGCTATGAAATATTTATTGATACGAGTGAATGTTCCGACTGTGAACCTGCCAACGACATGTCGTGTAATTTGTAAATCAAAGTCTAATTTGTTACCCGGTATTTCATTTTTATTAATGTGTCCAGGCGGATGAAGAATACAGTTCTGTATATGAAATAGAACCCGAATTCTAGACGAGTGTTTCCGGCTCGACGGCAGCTTTTAGGTGAAAATCCAGAAAAAGGCAATCGAGGAGAGATAGATCTGCTTTATTGATAAGTGGTTAGCGCGTTCGTCTATTTTTTTTGAGTTGCTGGGTTTGATTTTTTCTTTAATTTTTTTTAAATTTAATTTTTGTACATAATGTTAATTGTACATTGGCGGGCTTATTACTAAATGGCAATCTGTTCCAACCAACCAATCAAATAAAAGTTTTATTTTTAAAATTCAAGATAAAACATATTCAATAGAAAAAGAACAAATAAGCTTAAGATATATAAAAATATGAATAAATGTTTTTGTATATAAATTACCTTAAATCAATACTTTTACTCAATGGAAAAAAAGAAAAAAGAGAAAAGGAGGAGAGATTAAAAAAGTGAAAGAAGATGTCTCTTCATACGTGATTTAAACAGAGATACTCGTACTGTAGTAACATCACAATGGTGGATAGGAGGTGATTCCACAGTCGAACCGCATGGACACTATTTGAGTAAGAGAAGAAAGAGAAATTGTGGATGGGTATTAAGAGAGTGTTTTGAGAATTAGAACAAACAGGTAAACTATGAACTGACGATAAGCGTTGAAATTACGCAGGCATATAGGAGCGTTAGGACTACGAAGTACATTGAACGGAAGTGAGAGGAAGTGATAGTCTCTCCGCTGTCTAGTTTTGAGCCATTTCAGTTTTCTAAGATAATCAAAAATGTGGTCATACTTCGTTAGACCAAAAATATACCTTAAGTGACATAAATATTTTATGTATTTCACATATTCATCTCATAGAGCGGACACGAAATATTATTTTCTTACTAAAATATTTTAAATTTCGTTGACTGGCACCTGAAGGGTGGGACCTATCACTTTACCTTGATATAACAATATTTAAAAACGCAGCATTTGATTTACAAATTCAGTACCCTATGCACCATTGAGTGTGGAAAGAGGAATAATAATAATAATTCACAATATTGCATTTAAATTATTTTTAACCTAATAATGAATAATAAACTTTTTTTTAAGTTTCCTAAAATCAATTTATGTTTCTTTGTTTTAGCCATATAACAAAGTTATTAAAAAGAAGGGTGTTTGCTCATTATGTTTATTACGGCGCTGTTCTACTTTTGAAAAAATAAATATTTTAACTGCTGTGGTGGTGAGTTACCATTTTATTGGCCGGGGGTTGTAACACGTAATTTTTTAATTGCCCAGATCACGGAGATTACTTTAGCCTCTTACCACGGCACATACGCCAGAGTACGTAGCTTAACCAATTGAGATAACGATGCTTTTTGCCTTACTGTCAAATGTCCATTTCTTTTAACTATTGTTAGAAACAAAATAATTCACATACAATCAAAAGTTTTGTCTATTTATACTTTGCCGAAAATAACTCACGTAAATATTATAACTGTTAAAAGATGGCTTATTACTTTTTATGTTATGCCACTTATATAATATTTTATACATATAAATTTTAAAAGAACACTTTTAATGTTAAATGGGCTCTGAAAAACAAGGACTCTAGTTTACAAGCCTTATTTTAGAGTTAATAGATGCACTGATGTTAGTAGAAATGGACTGCATTTTACCATTTAAAATTATCACGATCAATATATTTTTTTAATTTTTTTATTTATTAATGTATTTCACAGTTTTAAACTGTACAGAGTTTCTTTGTTTCAGGTCCCGACTAGCTAGGAAATTCCCGTGTTTAGGAAGGACCTTATTTTTTAAATGTTTTTTTTTTATTTCATTAAATGATGCTTAATTAATTCAAAGAATAATAATAACATTAGAAAAAATCAATATAAATTAGAAAACATGCAGGTTATAATAATAAAAAATGAATCATAAAAATAAATTATAAAATACGCCGTCAAAAGTAAAGAAATGAGACATAATTATTATTAATTAGAAAACATACCGATAATAATAAAAATTGAAGCTTATGCTTATATATTTATAAACACATTTTACAATATAACATAAGTAATAAAGAAATTAAACAAAAATATAAATTGTAAAATATGTTAGTTGAATGAATGGTACTGTTTATTTATTTATTTATTTTATTGAAACTCTTTATATGCATAATCATTTGCATAAGGGTGGGCATATTTATTTATCTATTAATAACAATTAAACTTAAGGTAGTGGTGTTAAGGTGCAAATACAATAAACAAAAGTGGGGTTTTCTGGAGAGAGATGACATGAACTGCGATTGTGGAGAGGTGCAGGATGATCCTCATCTGCTGCGGTGTCCACGAATGCAGTAAACTTGTGATGATAATGAATTGAGGATGGCCACTGACAAGGCGATATTTGTCGCTGCACACTGGAGTGGCAAGGTCTGAAGTCCGTACCCGATAAATTAATAAATATTGATAAGATTGTACATGCATTTATAGAGACAAAGACACAGTTTATAGCGACACAATCAGGAACAACCTATGCCTGTGAGCTAATGTTCCGACTCGCTAGAAAATCCGGTTGAGTCGGGCCACTTGTAATGTATTTATAACCATACATACGCGCATATATACAAATACTAGTAAATTTGCAAATACATATTCATATTATATTTTATACGAACATATTTATTTATGTATTTTCTTTTATTTATTGACGGACTTATGCAGTCCATTCTAACAATGGTAAATACAAGTTCTTATAATAAATAGAAGTACAAATCAAATAAAATACAACTAAATAAAATTAAAACAAAGACAAAAATAAATGAAAATTACTACCTAAAGACAAGATTCGGTCTATCTTAGTGATTTTTTAAATCTATAAAGACTTATACCAAAAAAGTCCTGATTAAAATTTTGCTTAAATTTATACAACTCATAAATGCTTTAAACATAACACCAATCATTACATTTTACATATATATTCACGTATTGGTCATTCATCAGTTATTCCACAGTCTATCGCAGTAATTCATTCCCGTTCCAGCAAACCATTTATTTAAACCAGATTTGAATTTTGAAAATGACTCAGGCTCCTTTGTCACCTGATCTAGTAAATTAAAAATCTTTGGACCTTAAGACACTTTCTTCCGACCTACCCAACACTTTTAATTATAATGTATCAGTGGTATATTAACATATTACAGTGATATTATAATATTTTCATTATAAAACAAAACATTGATAAATAATCGGGTTGTGGTCCGATGGCCAGTGTTGCGGTCTCACGGATCAAAGGCTTGAGATTTGAATCCCAATAGTTTATTGCAACTCGTCGAAAATGGCCACCAAAATTTTAAATATTGGGGTAAATTATAATGACACAAATAGTTTTTTGTTTTTAAATGTCTTTTTTACAAATAAAATTTGAATAAATATTTACAATTTACTTTGAAAAGAAGTGGGTAAAATAGGAAGAAGAAAGGAAAAACTCAAATATTTAGATTGTGACATTTTATAAGTGATTTGAATGTTTATAAAGAAGAGGCGTCTCTAACATTTGTGAGTAGATTATTGCATAATCAAGTAGGTACAACTGTGAAAATTAAAACGGTAAATGGGTATCGAAAAGGGTTTTCTCGTTACTCAAACAAAGAGATAGTCCTAGCTGTGATAGAGGTTGGAAGAGCTCTCTCAGATAAACAGACAAAGTGAGATTATTTAAAAGTGGCCTCGTAAACCAGACAATTACAGGTCGTAAGCCCTGTAAATACCTAGAGCAACATATTTGTTCAGTATGTATCTGCATTTATCGATAATATTTCTGACCGACTATCTTTGTTTCCCATTCTTCCCTTGACCCATTACCATGTTACCTATCAAGATGGAAGATTTGCAAAAAAATAAAATTTGTAAAATTTGGAACATTATAAACAAAATTTTGACATAACATCACATTGCCTAAGAAATTCTTGGAATCGTTGACCGTCGTTGTGAAAATTATCGTAAATTATTACAAAAATCATAGTCAATTTTCATCATCCAGTGCGCCAATATTGGATAGATCCTCGTCGCATCGACAGTAGGTCCATTCCCGTTCTCCTTTTCTTTATTCAAATTATCCATCTTTATACAAAATTGAATGATATTCGGTTTGACACATATGGTAGACATACTTTGAGCTCTCGATAATGATGACACTTGACTCAAAACGCTCAGTCATGCTCAACGCGTATTTAGTCGTTCTTTGTCTCTTTCCCTCTTTGTATAATTTCCGGATAGAGCTTCTTGCTACTACTAGTAGCACTGTTATAGGTTTTGCCGGATAAAAAGATCTGGTGGCTTCCAAACAGAATTTCAAAGATTTTAAAAAGTTTTTTATCATTTCGGCGAACTGATCACGTCCAATCAATTTAATTGAGTGAGTGAAGAATCCACTTCCATTTTTTTCAATCCAATGAAGTGCGGATTACCTTCTTCAGCACAATGATGCTAAGGCTACCAGATTACGGAGAGCTCCTTCGACGAGCAATTTTTCCGTGTATGTTGGCACCGCCAATGAGACTTATTTCCTCAGATACGGTGTGCAATATGTGGTGGGCAAGCTGTATATGCTGTTATTTGTTTATTCTATAAAGCTGGATGTTAAGCTGTTATATATTAATTCCTTTAAGGTTCTTGTTTTATTTTGCCAATAAAACTGTAGTTTTCTTTACGTCCGGAAAGATGGAAATTTTTACATTCGATTAATAAATATTTTGTGCCATTATTTAAAACTCCGGGTACTGAAGGGGTTAAACTAGCAAAAGAAAGTCACCAAGTTTGCAGCTAGATTTCAGTGTCGATTAATATTGAAACTCTACCATTGTAGGTATTACTGCTAGATTATGGCTCTGTATGTGCAAACAGAATGTGGCGTGCTAACTGTTACCACATATCTTAAAATCTAAACAGTTTTTAAAATTTTACTGGCACGAATATTACAACTTTGCGCAAAAATGGCCACATGAAACAGATTTTGATCATTGTCCATCAACACTTTTATTTTTTTTTAGTCAAACATTACGCTTGTGAAATATTTTGGCATACATTTTTATCCTTTTGTTAAAACAGGTATAAATATCTTAGCCAAATGTTAAATACTGATTTATTGACTGATGATTTAAGTTATAGATGATGAATGAACAAATCTAAAAATATGAGCAACAGGCTTTATTAGAAGGAAAAATAAGCCTATTATCTATTTAACATACTGAACTTTATATATCCGTATGACTACAGAGAAAATGTACCTATCTTTATTATATATATATATATACGATTTTTAAGACCATACAACAAAACTTTAAAGAATGAATTTATGATGTACTATAAATATGTAAATAAATCTTTTTTTTATTTTTTAAATCGAGTCTAAAAAACGTATTTGGCAAACATGGCGATGCGCACCGCACGTGGACTAGAGAAGCGACTGAGTAGGAGAGGGGTAGGAGTTTGTGGAAGCGATTCTAGCGCAAGACATTAAGGGTTGACATTTTTCAAATTATAATTTTCAGTGTATTTCGTTATAAAGAAACGTTTTTTTTTAATAAATAAAAATTACAATATTTAATGGGGCATGTAAAAAATAAACTACATAGCTTAAAATAATATACAATTAGAGAAACGTTTTTTTTTTTTATCCCTAATAATAATGTACAATGTTTTTTATGAATAGTCGCATTCGCAGGCAACACAGAAAAAAGCAACAGCAAGGCCAAAAGCAACATTCGCCCAAACGGCGACTGAAATAATAAAATTGAATTTAAAAAAAAAAAGTTCTTGAGAAGAGAGTATATAAGTCTAGGTATTCTCAGGACTAATGATATGTCATTGACTGGTTTAGGTCGAATCTTTACGTACTGTGTATTATATATCAATATTTCCATGTTTTAACATCCACATTCTTCATCTCTGTTGCAACATGTTTACATCCTTATATCTCCCTAAGGAGGACATCCAGCCTGTCAACAACTACTACTACTACTACTACCATCACGCCATTTCCCCGTAGGGGTAGGCAGAGATAATGGACCACCACACACGTCTATCCTGGCAATTATTCCTAGCTTCTTCCATATTCATACATCTTGCTTGTCATACATGCCCTTCGATTCTGTCTGCTTTTGACATGACCAGACTTAATATTTTGGTTTATCTGATCATACCACGTCTTCCTTGGTCGTCCTCGTCTCACGTTACCGTTCATATTCGACATTTATACTTGTTTTACCATTATTTCGTCGTTCATTCGTTCTACGTGACCAATCCATCTCGGAGATTCTTTCTTAATCTAATCAATTATACTTGACTCAGATTTACACTCTCGCTGTTTTCATCACTCGCAGTTGCAGGGTTTTGTCAAACATTGATTTCCCACAAATTCATCTAAGAGATCGCATTTTAACCGCATTCACTCGGCTTTCATCCTTCCTCTGCCAGTTCCATGTTTCAATTCCATTTACAAGTGTTAGGACTAAAACTCCGTTGTGCACTGCCAGTTTAGCTTCGATTGACATATTTTTATTAGCAATGCTTAGTGCTCCGTTCATTTTGCTACAAACATTCAACAATATTTTGAGTATATCCATTGTTACAAACATTTGGATATACACAAAATGTCGTTGAAAAAACCACTTTCATAAATCTAAACGTCATATTTTTCATTGAGCTTATTGCAATTAACGATACAATCCTCAAATATTCCATGATTTGTCATTGAAACGAATTTAAGTGGCATTTTTCAAATGAACGCTCTCGAATGTACGTGTATTGCTCCATCTAAATAGCTTCGTGATTTGAAAACATTAGATGGAAATTTTCGCCCAAAGCCTTTTGTCTTATTTGCCATTGAACTAATTTCTTCCTACCGTTCCCAAATAATTGTATTTTCAGATATTGGAAACGATAATTACCTTTGGCATGTAACAGAGAAATTAATTCAAAAGTAATCAGCATTAATTTGACAGTAACGAAATATTAATTTGCCTAAATAAAATAAAACAGATGTAGAATAATGTTCGTGATAGTAATGGAACAATCAGCGTCGTGAAACTTCGTGAAATATAAATACAAGTTGCTAAATTTTATGAAATGCTAACAAATTACAACAAAAAAACAGGAATAGCATTTAAGTTTACCGTTTTACCAGTTAGTTGATAGAAAATACAAAATTCATTTTACATTTCACAGCATCATTCGTAGGAAAAAATCAATCAAAATAAAGAACGAAAAAACATGCCGCTCGTGGTGTAATGGTAAGTTTGTTTGCCTGCCATCCGAGAGGTCTTATCATGCTGGGTGTTTTTACAACTGTCTGAACATATTACCTTCATGTAACAAAAATGGTTAAGACACTGTCACTCTAGTTGGTTTTTTTTATGTAAATTAAGTGTAAAAGAGTTCTGAGAAAGCTTACTTGATATAAAAAAATATTTAAAAGATAATTAAAGATTACTTGATTTACTTGTTATTCTTTACTTTTTCACAGCTGCACTTGACATGTTTTTATGCTACAAAATTTCAAAATAACTTTTTCAATTTGATTTTAATTTTTATACTACTGTCATTTATGTTTTTTCCTCTCCTTTTTTGTACTTGAAAAATAAAAGTAATTAATAATTGATAATCTTTGATAATATAATAAAAATGTAATATGAAAAGTTCACTGGTCCATTTGAGTTAAGTCTAACTTTGTATACATTAAAACTTTGCATTTGTACTGTATGTTTCCTAAATAAAAGAAATGAAAAAGCTCTTATTTATAAAATTAAAATTAAAAAATAATAAATTTAAGGGTTTTAAGGTGTTTTTAACGAGTTGTGTCATTGTTAATGCCTATTTGGTAAATAAAACTTTTAAGCAATATTTGAGTTTGTCAAAATGTTTGTAGACACAAGACTGGATTTCACCCCCTCGAGAGTCATTTAGATTAACAAATTACAACAGAGATGGAGAATACCTTAAATAAAGGATGGAGAATACCTATCATTGGCTGGTTGAGGTGGCCACTTTACACAATGTGTAACATTCACCATTCCGCCTATGTTTGAACATCCATATTTTTACAATTCTTCCATTTGTTGATTTGAGTGAAGTTAAAGAGCTGAATTCCTTTATTGTTTGGAAGAGATTAGTCTGACTGAATTATTTCACAAACTTAATGATTCCCGGGGGAGTGAAATCCAGTATTTTGTCTACAAACATTTGGACAAACTCAAACATTGTAATGAAACCAACTGGTCCAAGAAGAAGTTTTAAAATAGGAACATTTTTTTCAGGCGTTGCCTAGTATGTGAAAGAGTTCAGTCAGATCAATCTCTTCACTACAATAAAGGGTTCAGCTCTTTCAATTCACTAAAATCAACAAACGGAAGGATTGAAGAAATATGGATGTTCAAACATAGGCAAAATGATGAATGTTACATATTGTGTAAAGTGGCCGCTTAAACCAGCCAATGACAGGTCGTAAGCCTTGTAAATGCTTAGACTTCTATATTCCCTTATTTAAGGTATTATTCATCCCTGTTGTAATTTGTTCAAACTTTAAAGCTCTATTTCTGGAGATTTGTGTTTTGGCCTGTTGGACAAAAACGAAGTGAAGCGACAATACGCTGCGATCGGTATACCAATGCAGTGCGCTATGCACCATTCGTTGTGGATAGGGAAAAATAATGGAAAAACAAGGCATTCTTTTTTTGGGGAGGAAGGTGAAAAATTTGACTATTGAAAACCAAAATATTCGCATTTTAATGTTTATTTGAATAAATTTTTTCTTTCTTTTTTTAGGGTCTATTTTAACTGAAATAAAAACATTTTTAAGAAGGAAACAATGGCAATGCTCAGCATTTACAACGTTTAATACCCCACCCCTTATTGGCTGTTTTTTTCACACATTGGGTACTATTCAACATTCTGCCTACCGGAAAAACCGTTTTAAAGACCGTAGGTGTTTTCGTCAGTTTTGCTCATACAAGGAAGCAATGTTTTTTTTGTCAATAAACGAGTTACTCTTTTAAAATTTCCAATTTCAGTAATCATGATTTAAGAGAAATTCAGAGTTCCTACTTTTACTGTGAGTTTGGCAAATTATATAAAGGGCATTTGTCGGATTTTAAAATTGCAATTGATCCGCATGATCATGTTGAAAAAACAAATGATAGCAATAAATTGTTTGTGTAAATTAGTAACATCAGATTACATAATTACTATCATTTTTTTTTTCCTTAACTCTGACGCTTTTCGTATAAGTTCTAAAAGATAAATTTGGAACGATATATTCAACTTTCATATTTATAAATTGAAAAGGGAAATAAGCGACAGCGTACAAGCATTGTCGCTGTAGGTAATTTATGATAGATAAATGCAGTACTATTTATTTTTTCTTTTCTATTTTTAATTTACATTTGCATATGTATTATGCGCAAATGCTTGTTTTTCAATTTTGATTCTACTATATAATAACTTGTAAAACATTATATACTTTGTCAATTAAAAGTTGAAAATGATTTTTAGTTTAATATTAAGGTTTACATTCGCATCATCTATTATCATCTTATAGAAAATAACCGTTATTTTAATAAAGACTCTATTAAATGTTTTTCATGTTGAAAATAAATTATTTAATAGGACAACATGGAAATCATAGAAATTAAAAAAAAAACATTCATAATAAGAAAAAAAAAAGTTACTAAATAAACAATATTTCCTTTAGTCCTCTCCTGTCTAGTTTTAATGATCGTATTCATCTCACATAACTATACAAAAAGACTTGATTTATTACCCTAATACACACTAACTGATATAATAAAATAGGAGAGAATTCGTTATTCAACTATATCTTGAAAAATAAGCTTCAAGAGATGGAAGAGTAGAAAAAGATGTTGAAAGAAGAGTGAATGCGGACAACAAAATGAACGGAGCACTAAGCACAGTAATTTCTTATAAAAATATGTCAATCGAAGCTAAACTGGCAGTGCACAACGGAGTTTTAGTCCCAACACTTATGTATGGAAGTGAAACATGGAACTGGCAGAGGAAGGATGAAAGCCGAGTGAACGCGGTTGAAATGCGATCTCTTAGACGAATGTGTGGGAAATCAATGTATGACAGGGTTACGAATGATGAAATCAGGCGAGAGTGTAAATCTGAGACAAGTATAATTGATAAGATTAAGAAAGGGTCTCTGAGATGGTTTGGTCACGTAGAACGAATGGACGACGAGAGAATGGTAAAACAAGTATATATGGCAAAAATGAACGGCAACGTTAGACGAGGACGACCAAGGAAGACGTGGCATGATCAGATAAACCAAAATCTTAAGTCTGGTCATGTCAAAAGCAGACAGAACCGAAGGGCATGTATGACAAGATGTATGAATGTGGAAGAGGCTAGGAGTGTATGCCAGAATAGACGTGTGTGGCGGTCCATTCTCTCTGCCTACCCTTACGGGGAAATGGCGTGATGGTAGTAGTAGTAGTAGTAGTAGCTTGTGTAGCTTTGAAACCGGTCGGTAGAAAAAAAAAGTGATTTATAGCAATGTTGTTTTTTTTATTTTATCAATATTAAGTATTTTTTATATTATTACTGTATCATTGTGTACTATGTTTACATGACTATAGATTTCAATTTATAAAAAATAATCATGCATCTAGCACGGTTTACACTAATTAAATCAAGTCACGGTTGAAGATTGTTAGTAGGTACAACGTTTGTCAATTTCAACACCAAGTATTAGAAAGGCAACACTTATCCTCTTTGACGGGAAAGAACGGTACAATTTTTTTTCAGTTCAAACCCATAGATTTATAAAATTAAGCAACCATTCTGCACATTCTCCATAAGACGAGAGTTAAGAAAATATCGGCCACCATATTACGAGGCACCTCTGAGAATCTCACATTTCTAAATACATGAGCTAATAAACTGACCAAATAATATTTTATGTATAAGTCAGGATTCAAGACTGGTCTGGTAACATCCATCAGAATGTCCAACATTATCTCCTTTACCTCGTCCAGAAAGAAAAAAAGGCCATAATATATTATATTTGACCATGACATATTATATTTGACCATAACATATTATATTTAACCATAACAAAGTATATTTGACCATTAAATATTATATTCGACAATAACATAATATATTTGACCGCAAGCGCAACTTCGATTATAAACAAGACCAAAATAATGAATTGTAAAACCACCAACAAAACCAATATACCTTGCTTACTAGGGTGGTCCTAAAATCGGGATTAAAAAATAACTTAAGTATTTACTTTGGGGCACCCTGTAATCTTAATATTTTCTTTTTTTTTAAATTGTAACTATTTTTTTTAAATTTTTAAACTTAACTTTAGGGGTTGCTAACACAACTATTTTTTTTTTTTTAAAGCAAAAGGGTACTAATGAATAATTGAGACCTATCAATAAATTTGTGAATTATGCTTACAAAAATGAAAATGTTATTATAATATAGCTATATTAGCATCATAATTTCCCTTCGCATCTTATAGTGCATAGGGTACTGCATTAGCATACAAAACGCAGAGTATCTTGATCATTTTGTTACATGAAGGTAAGATGATCAATGTTATGTTTCAGTTACCAGTCCAGAGACTATAAAATATTCTTATTTAAAAACAGGTTTTTAAAAAAGCAATACACATAAAAAATTATCTTATTAAATAGCAATACTATAAAGGATGAAAATATACCCCCCTAATTTTATAACTATACTAATAATTAATTATAATTTTGATGTTTACCAGTGTATTTGAAGTAAATATCTTAAAAATATTAGTTTTTAATAGTAATTATGTATGTCTGCATTTTTTATCAAAAATTAAACACCAAATCCTCAATTATTTAAAAGTCCAAAGTTCGGCAGTGACCCTTAAAACATTTTTTCAAACCTGAAGATTTTATGGAAGCCTCTTTTTAAATCATGTTTCAAAATAAGAGGGTGCCCAGAGTAGATTTTTGATGATATTTTTTTAAGGACCACCCCTACAAGGAATCGAACTTAAGACCTCAATCATGGTAGGCAGATTTGCCAACCACTTATCTACACAGTATTTTCTTTTTCATAATTTTCACTTGAGAGTACCCATTGAGTTGAAATCGCTAGTCCAGGGTTCTGGTTTTTTTCACACACTGAATTGTATTTTTCATCCAAAAAATAAAAATATTTAAGTGTGAAAAGTAAGATATTAGGTAGTCCGTGTATTTGTAAACATGATTATTTCATGAAAATAGCAATTTAGCTTAAGATCTTTTTTCGGTTAGCTTGTTAATAAATTAGCATTATTTCCATCCCTAGTTCGTGATATAGAACTGTAAAAATAATAATTGGTAATGATCACTTAACATGAAACTTACGAACATTTAGCTTTATGTGAATTTCAGTAATTTATTCCTAAAATTCACATATAACTTATTCTAATGTGGCCTGTGGTCACGTTGCTTGGATTCTTTGGTAAGAAAAGTGAAGGTTTTGTTGACTGTAAAAATCAAATCTAAAATTCCACTCTTCGTTTAGTTTTCTACTTTGCATGGAAAGGCACAAACGTGTGCCATGACACTATGAAATATGTACAAATTAGTACCCTGTTAAAATTAATGAAGTCATAAAATGTTGGCGTATATTACGCACGTACGTATATTGCTAACTTGCCAAACACAAAAGCTTGACTCTCTACTAACAATTTGATCCTGAATTAATCTTATTTTTCCTTTAACAAAGGTTTAAAGAAAAAAAAACAATAGAGAAAAAGCACAATCCATTATTCATTCATTTATTTATTTAATAACAACCTAAGCCAACTTGCACAGTTTACAAACATGTTATTTGAAGAAAAAAATATTTATAAATATAGAAAATAATACTAAAGCTAAAGACAGAAATAGGAGCAGTAAATTAGAACAAAAGTATAATGAATAAGTCTGTCAGTAGCTCAGTTTAGCCAGAAAAAATCTACGAAACGCAGAAAAATCCAGCCTAAAGGGCATTGCATTGGTACACAAATCACAGAGTATCTTGATATTTTTTGTTACAAGAAGGTAAGGTGATCAGTCTTTCACTTAAAGTATCATCTATCCAGGGACTATGAAATATTCTAGTTTGAAAACACCCATTCGAATAAATGTTTCGTAACAACTATGTCGGGGATCGAACCCAAAACCTCTCACATAGTAGGTGAAATAATTCAATCAGATGAATTTCACCGGCATCAATAGTAGTTTCAGCTCTTTAAATTCATGAATATCAATAAGTGGAAGAACTGAAAAAATATTTATGTTAAAATATAGACAGAACAGGAAATATTACACAGTGTGTAAAGTTGCTACTTAAAACTGTCAATGACAGGTCACAAGCCTTGTAGATGCCTGAACTGAAATGTGTCTTTCTCTTAAATGTTCTTTATTTCTGTTGTTATTCGTTATTGAACCAAGTACGTGTCCACAAAAATTTGGACAAACTCAACATATTGTTGAAAAATCTCTACACCTATCTTACTTATCTTATTTTTTGGTTTCTATGTCAATTTTCATTCGTGTTTTTTTTCGAAAACGGTTAATTTTTTACAATTATTATTACAGAGACGCCTTGTCCCGCAACCGGTGGAAGGACGACGAGCCTTCAAGGCTCATGGCCCTACGGAACCTCACAGACTTGCTGAGTAGGACCTTTAGCTCTCAGTTCGTCTTCCCAGTCTTAGGACACGAGGAACCCGATACCTTCATGGATCTGAAGGAACTTTGGCAGCATTGGCTGCCCACCGAGGCGCTGCAGACGTTTGAAATCGGTAAAAGCTTACAGTTTTTCTTTTTTTTGTAAACTACTGTACTAAGTATTTTTTCCCACTCTTTGCCTATGCTTCATCAACATTTTCAAGATTGATGGACGCTGCAATGCGATCCAAAACGTAGGCACACAGATTTTAAAACAGGATGTGGCCCCGTGAAGAAAGTATCACTCGAGAGAAATCAAAAGTATGTAATAGTTATTGAATTTAATTATCAAAAATGTTTCAGTTTGTTTGAATGTAGTTGTAGACCAGCCGAATTTCGATTTTTATCACTAAAACAAGCCAATGACAGAACATAAGCTCTGTAAATGCTTAGACTTCAATATTTTCTCATCAAAAATGTTTTCTCTCTCTTTTTCAAATTTCGAATTGAATTATTTTTGTCTGAAGGACCTTTTTTTACCATCGGTAACACTTAATAAAAAGGTCCTTCTGGCAAAAATAATTCAAATCAATAATTTATATTACACAATTTCAAATTCTTCGTTCTTACTGATTTTGTATAAATACGTATTTAAAACCTTTGACTGATTGTTCCGAATATGTCACCCGTCATTCATTTACATGATAAACTGTTTGTTTAGTCTACTTATAACAGACTTTGCTTTACATTAAAATAAATTGAATCCGTTGCTCCCTGATTGTACAAATTTATCCAGGTGTAAAATAACTTATATTTTTTTTTGTATGCATTTGATGTGTTTAATCACTATCGGTATAAATTTTGACATTTTTGAGTAGTTGCGGCCATTTTGAAGTAATTAATTCCATGAGAGCTGCCATTAGATTATATTGAATTACCATTTTTTTACGAACCTCAATATTATGATTACAATAGCAGGTAGGGTTTTTTTTTGCTAATATTTTTGTTGTATCGTAGTAATGCGGATTTCATTCGTATTTTAACAATTTTTTCAACAAGAAAGTACAAGTTTATAATAAAACATGAACAATATAAAATCGTTATTAAGCTGTTAATAACATAAATCTAAAAGAAAGAGTTCAGCAACTCAACTAAATCTGTGTTCAGAGTACAAATTATGGTTAAGTCACACTTAAGTACATATTAAAATCTATTTCATTTCCGGTTTCCGTCATTTCAGATTTATCATTTATTTTGTCGGATTCTGTAAGCTTAAGTCACTTTACTACCATCACTGCATTTCAAGTAAGAACTTTCATCGGATATTTTTGCTTGAAAACCTTTCACTGACTTCACTTATATTATCTTTCCGTTGGGATTCATCTAGTTCTGAATCTGTGATTTTCTTTCACTGTTTATCGAAAGCAAGCATAAGATGCATATTCACTAACTCTGCTTTAGGAGAAGTGATCCCGCTGAAACGTTCCTATGCAAATATTTGTAATCAAAGAGATCTGGAACACATTAAGAATCGACTTTGGAATCAAAAATGTTTGATAAAGAAATTTGATTTCTCTTAGCCTTATTCATTCAAGATTTGAACGAATTTTCATCTCTTTTGTTAGAGAAAAAAACAATCAATTAAACCATTAACATGAAAAAAAAAACATACATTTTCGTTCAAGCTGTATCAAATTCTTTCTAACTCAGATATTTTGACTTCAATCGGCCGTATCAATGTCACTTTTAAAGGTTTGCACTAATTATTTTTGATGATAACTGTAAAATGAAATATTAAAATTTTTTATTGATTTACAATTATATAATATATTTGAACAAAATTAAAGTATTGATTTTAAAAACTTTTTTTTAACTTGTATTTATATTTTTAAATAATGTCTATGCCAAATGTTTTTATTGTCTAGTATATTTATCTCTCTTTACCTTAATATTAAACTTTTTAAAGGAGTTTACTTTGTGTGCCTATTTCACGTCCTTAATAGCAACGAAATATTTGCTTAAAACAATATGAGGGTAGTTTTGAAATAACACGTCTATTTATTACACGTAAGTGACCTATACTCACATTTTGACTAATGCAGTTTGATTTAATGGCTAATTATTATAAATTAATTAAGAATATAAATTGGTATTGTAGACAGTTATATTGAATTTATGAAAATGGTTATTCTGCTGGTTCACCGCCGCCTACCAAGGAAACACGAAATTCCACTTATTCTAATGATCATGCCTTTTGTTTCACATAAATATTGCTTCCTTCCACAATGAACATTATTTACCTTTCAAGCACTTACTCTGACAAAATAAATTGTGAATTTCTTTAACTTTATAAGAATAATATTTACATTTAATCTACTTTTCAAACCTAAATATCTGTCTGTTGATATAAGCAATAAAAATGAAAGTAATATTTGAAGCACTGGTTTTGTGTTTTTTTATGTAGGTTATTTTGACTACGTATTATTTTTGTCAGAAATCACACGTTTGATACTTAAAATGTAAAAAATACATCACATATTTGTAAAAGTGGCCAAAATTAAAACAATTTTCAAAATAGTTATTATTCCTTCATTCAGATACCTATCCGGATCTAATTATTCGAATAATGCAAAAAAAATATTTTTTGTATGATTTCTTCAAGTACAAACTTTATTTGCTCATTAAAAGAAAGTCGCTGTCCCAGTTATCAAGTCCCCAATAGTTAAAACTGTAAAAACGGATTGTCAAATAAACGTTCAAATCAAAAAGTTTAATACTCAAAATGTGTGTTGACCTTTTTTACTTACTACTTTATGTTGCGCGTACTACAGGGTTGAGAGGTAAATAATATGTATTATTATTACCACAATTAATTAACTTAAAAATTAATTTTAATAAATACCTTGCACTAATATTTTTCGATAACCTTAAATGTGTTATTACGTTTATGATTATTATTCGTAATATAGGATATTTATTATTTGCTTACAAAATTTCAATAGCTTTGAGAATATATTTACACTAAAATTTAACTATTTGTCTTCTTCTTTCCACATCCGCTCCCTAAGTGGAGCATGTGAATATCCCCAGATGTCTCCTGGAGACCATATCGCGAGCCAGCATTTTTGCCTCTTCCCATGTCAATCAAGCGTCCATTAGTTTCACCGAGTAAAGTCAAAAGATCGTCATCGACGGCCGTCCAGAACTGCGTGAGTGCACAATATTAAAAACAGGCATATGGGGTTTAGGTTTTCGTGTTTGTGGTTTTGATGATTTTTTTAAATTGATCAAATTATTTAGTTTAACAATTGAATATTGTTACTACATAAAGTGCTAAGATTCATGAATATTGATTTGAAACTGTATTGTGGATAAGTGATGAAACGTATCCGAGATTCTAATTTACCAAGGTTCTCAGAGCCGACCAATTGAGGCCCATAAGGCCGATTTTACAAGACCATAAACACAAACAAACCATCACGCCGTTTCCTCGTAAGGGTAGGCAGAGAGGATAGAACGCCACAACACTCCATCTTTGCATACAGATCTCGCTTCCTCTACATTCATACATCTTCTCATGCACGCGCGCCGATTATTCCGACTTTTGACATGTCCATCTTTAAGTATTTGTTGGATTTGGTCATGCCATGTCTTTCTCGGTCTTCCTCTATTTCTGCACCCATCAACATTCGCATTGAAAATATTCTTTGCCGTTCTCTCTCTGTCCATTCGTTCTACATGTCCAAACCAGCGCAGAGCTCCTTTCTTGATTTTGTCGATAATGCTTGTCTCAGCCTTACATAACGTACGAATCTCAACATTTGTGCATCTATCGTACATAGTTTTACCACACATTCGCCTGAGAGATCGCATTTCGACAGCATTCAGCTTACTTTCATCCTTGTTTTTCCAAGTCCATACTTCGCTCCCATACATCAGGGATGGGACCAGGACTCCGTTGTGAACTGCCAATTTTGCCTCTTGTGACAAGCATTTATTTGCCAAGGTCGATTTAAGTGCACCGTTCACTCTGTTCCCGGCACTCACCCTCCTTTCAATATCTTTCTCAGTCATTCCATCCCTAGTGAACATACTTCCCAGATACACAAATTCCTCTACTTGTTTTAGTACAACTCCATTCACAGTGATTTCACATTTAGTCATACTTTCATTTCTTTCAAAAACCATCACATTCGATTTATCGACATTCATCAGCAAATCGCTTCTCTTGCATACATCGTAGACCTTTGTTACCAAGAATTGCAGTTCCTCTTTGTTATTAGCAAGGAGACCATAAAGATTTCATAAATTAAATCCTTAGCAAGATATTTGGAAGCGCAAGGATTGTGAAGAATATTTTTAAAGAAAAGAGAAAGATTGAATGTTTATGCGCAAATTAAAGATTTTGATATCAGCCTGTTAGTTAAAATTTTTAACCATTAAAATGTAATCCAAGACGTACACTTTATTCCTTTTCTCAGAATTTGTAGCCTGAACGTGAAACACTGAACACACGTTAACTTTGGTGATATTAGAAATATTAAGCCTTTTGTATTAAACATGTAAAGACATTTGTAAAAACATTTCGTTATCCAAGTGACTTGCTCTTCAAAGAATTCAGAGTACTGAATATTATACAACAGTATATATTGAGAACGGTAGTGGTTACACACATAAAAAGAGACATTTACCCAAGCGTCAACCACAACCATAATACAAGATACTCTAATAGGGATCTGATACTAAGTGAAGGGGTCAACACTGTTCTGGCATCGAGACAACACTATTACGTAGGCAAAAAGGTCCATAACCTTTTGCCAGAATCGTGGAAAGACGGGAGTGTTGTCAAGTTACGGAAGGTGTTGACCTCGCTCTTTCATGACATTGGTCGTAGGGAGTCAGAAAAGTTGATGCATGCCACGGATTGGAGAACCTTACTGGATGTCAAAAATAAAATATAAAAAATAAGGAATAATTTTAAAAAAATATATTTATAGATGACAACCATGAAGTTTTGCATAAATAAATTGTCTATGTTTTTATGAATGTATGTATGTGTATGCGCATGGGTGTATGTACGTGTGTGTGTATGTACATATGTATATATGTGTGTATATATGTGTATGTCAAATGTAAATAAATAACGTTTATTTTAATATTACAAGAGAGATGAAAAACATTGGAGAGGAATTTAATTTTATAGAATTATCAATGCATTAATAAAGGTTTTAGCTCTTTAACTTCACAAAGATTAGCAGATTTAAGAATAAAAGAATTTATGCAATTTACATGTTTGAACGTAGGCAAAACAATGAATGTTACGCAATATAAAGTTATCACTTAAATTAGCCAAAGATAAGTCAAACGTCCTGTAAATACCTAGACTTTTATATTTCCTTCTTTAAAATATTCTTAAACTCAAATTTCAAATTTGAAACATCAATGATTACGTTTCCCATATAAATTAAATTAGTTTATAAAAGAATCGTTTGAACTCAAGCAATGAACTATTTCTTTTGTTGACTCCATTTGGATATTCTCTGCTGTATCTTAATATGGTTATAAGGCTGTTATGGTGTAAAAAAAAAATACGTTCAAATATATTAAAACATAGGAGCGAAAACATTTTTAAAAAGGCAATATAGAAGCCTAGACATCTACAGGGCTTATGACCTGTCATTGGCTGATTTAAGTTTCCACTGTACTCACGCTGTAACATTCACCATTCTGCCCATATTTGAACATTTATTTTGCTTCAATTCTTTCATCTGTTAATGATTGTGAAGTTAAAGAGCTGAAACCTTTATTTGTGTCGATGAGATTTATGAATTATGTGTAATTGATTTTTTTACCTACATACTAGGCAACGCTTGAAAATCCCCAGGGAGTTGAATCCAATATTTGTCTACAAAAATTTGGATAAAGGTGATAAAGACCTTTGAAGATTGCCTTTCCGTTCAACAGACCCTTAATTCTCTAGATGAGTGGTGTAAAAGAAATAAAATGTACTTAAACACTAAAAAATGTCAGATCATTCGTTTTCATCGAATAAAAAAACCGCTTATTTTTTGTTACAGTATTGGCGGTGTCAATCTTTCTACGGTATCAGTGATAAAGGATCTCGGGGTAGTTTTTGATGAAAAATTGTCTTTTGTATATCATGTTAATGAAATTTCAAGCAAGGCATTAAAAATGTTGGGCTTTATTTTGAGAAATACAAAAAATTTCAAGTCCATCCGATCATTGAAAATATTATACTGTTCTCTTGTAAGAAGTCATTTAGATTTTAATTCATCAATATGGTCACCCTGCTATAATGTTCATGTTTATAATATGGAAAACATTTAACATAAATTTCTACGATATATAAACTACAAACTAAACATTCCAATACAAAATGTGAATTATGACTATTTATTAACACTGCTTAACCTAACAACACTTTCTGAAAGGAGAACTATTAATGACCTCATTGTACTGTATAAAATTGTGAACTCTCTTTTTGACTCACCAAAAATACTTTAATTGATTAATTTTAGAAAACCTGCTGTCAACACTAGGAGAACTTTATTGTTTCATTGCTCCAGTAGTTCTTCCAACCAACAACACAATTCATTGATACCGAGACTGCATAGGTTAGGTAACACTTATGGAACGGCTGCAGACATTCTGTCCAATTTTTTACCATCTTATAAGTCCACAATTTCAAGTTTATTTGTAGCTGCTCGTCAAACTATTATTGACAATTCAATTCCATAAATTAAAAAAAATACTAACTCGTTTATTTTTATAACCTTATACTTTTTTTTATTTTTTACTATTATATCGAATTGCATTGTAGTATTGGAAACTACGCATTTCATAGATACATATTTTTATTTCTTATTTTTTCGTGATAATATATGCTTGCTTGTTTATTAACTTAACTTAAAAATGTCTTTCTTGCTTACCGTAACACTTTATATAAATAATGTTTGCTTTACAGAATTTATTTCATAAGCTTATATCTTTGCATTTTTTTGTTTATATGCTTACTGTTTTTTCTTGCATACCTTTGTTATTATTGTTTTTTTTTTTTTTACTTTGTAAAACTTTTTATCATATCCTTTGTAACTAATTTCACATTTTTTTTCTGTATATTCTGTTTATTATTTAGTATGTTGGCATGTATTTCATTTTTATTTTTTGTAAATGTCTTTTGGGCGTTAATGAACAAAATAAATAAATAAATAAACTCAAAATATTTTTGATTTTTGAAGTTGGTAAAAAATCCGTTTAAATACCCTAAAACCCTTTAATACAAGTTATTTTTTAATTTCTTTTAGTATTAATTCTTTAAAATGTTTTAGAATTAACCATTGTCGTAAAAATGCCAAATGTACCAAAAAACATAAAAATAACAACTATCTCTCATTATTCTGTAATTAAACTGAAGGGTGACGTTTCTTCCCGTTGTTATTAAAACGCCAGTGTTCATTATTTTAATAAACCGTCAATCTTTATAAAAGCTAGTGATTACTGAATTAGCATACTAGATAAATGACTCCCCTTCTTGAGCCAGACCCGAGTTATATTGTGAGTGCCAGCGTAATGCATTTTGCCGTGACAAAAGTCATAAATCATTCAGCGACTTGGGAACAAGAAGCCTTACTGATAAAACTCTCCTTTTCCCTATCTCAGGGCTCTTCTGTCAAGTCATGAAGTTTCGGGATAAGTGCCAGGCTTTCGGGAATTAGTACCGGGCCATTAAACGCTGGAAACGTCAGTGTTTTTAGATACAATTTTAAAAAAGCTTGATTGACAATAAGTTTGTTTTTTGATCATTCCTGTTAGAAAGAAGATAATATTACAATTTTGCTAACCCCGCACGATGTCTTATATCTAACAACTCAATTTGCCTTTTGAATTGAACGTAGTTATGCAGAAAGCAGACAATCCACAATTTTGAAAAAATGGGCTATTGGTGTTATCGAGTGCAGTAAGATCAATTCTATGTTCTGCTAAAAACAGCCAGACCGCTTGCATACAAAAAATTGTAAAAATCACCTTCTGAAAATAATTCCGATCACAAAAATTGAATTTCTCAATTTGCAAACAAAAAAAAGACTGGAAAAATCTTACGGTACTTTAAAATTCATTTACACTGTTCAAATACGTAATTAGATTCTTGTTTGTAATTTTAAAAAAAACCTTAGGTATTCATTGTTTATCATTTGTTAAAGTCAAAAACATTCCAACTGTTGTGTAGATTTGATAATTCCCTCTTCTCACAAAGGTGCTATTATCTCAGTTTCACTTTTCTATGGCTGGCTGCTTTCTGCATAACTACGTTCAATTACGAGTCATTGTTTTTGTTCGCAACATATTTATTTGTATTACTTATAACGTGTTTTTTAATGTTATTTTTATAAATACTTCTTGATTGACAATGTTTGAAAAAATATAATTTATAGTTATAAATTAGGGGCAGGCAGCTGTCAGCTAATATGTCCATTGCTTTTTTTCTCGTATACTTATTTTTATTTACTATATTAAATATTTTAGATACAAAATTAATTTAAGAATCCTCGTCACAACGTGATCGCGCCCCTTACCTGTTGGCAGATGAACACTCAAACTCAAAATAGACTGGTTCGCGGAATCTTTATTTACTTTACCACCAAACCCGCAACAATGAATGCAATTACCTACCTTGAACTGGGTTCTGGCACCTTATTGTTTGGAACTTCTCTCACGGCAGTCAGGATCAGATCAGATCCTGTGGTCAAGAAGAAGAGGCTCTTGACGAAGTTTTTTATTATTTTATTGAATATTATATGTGATTACACGACACAGTGGATTATATAAGTTATTGATTGCAAAAATAACTTTTTTGCGATCGCAGTTAGATTATCAAAAGCGCATGTTTACATGATGACAGTTCAGTTGTTATTATGGGGCCGGGGCAATATTGTTACCCCCAGTAGGCATTGCAACATCTTCACCAGGGCCCAGTAGGTAAAAAATAAATTTGAACTCCTCAACCTAGTAAATGTGCTTTACACACGTAAAGTAACTGTGGTGTAACCACTACAGAAACCTGTTCTGAGGAGGATTGTACAGTAGTCAATTATTTTTTTTACATATTTCACATGTCATTAAAATATTGTTTTTGATTTCTTCTAGCTTTATTTTCATCATTTTGTTAATTTTAAAATTTTAATTTTTATCCACTCCAGTTGCACATTACGACTAAATGTAAAAACTTCTTTATGTTCCTAGTCATAATACCCGTGCAGCATTTTTAAAGTTTCAATGAGGTTGCCTCTTGGTCTTTGCTACTAAAGTATGGTCAGGATAAGTCTCCGAAGCTTTTCTTCAAATGTCAGTCTTTACAAGGCATGTGGTATCTTAGTCAAGCGTCTTTTCAGTATTTTTAGTACGTCAATGTGCTCTCTGTAATACGGATTTCGTACTTGAAAAGCGCATTCAATTAAAATTGTAGCATGAGATCAGGAGTCATTGCATCTATTTCTAATCAAAAACGTCAGTGTGTTTATTATCATGGGTATTTTTCGAAAACTGTTTTAAATTCTTTGTTATGAAAACGTGCAAATGTTTGTGTTCATTTTCTTTTTTGCACAGAACACGCGTCAACAAACTATTTTAAACAATCTACAATACCTAGAATATGCGACCAATATAACAATATATTTACCGAGGCAGAATTTTGAAAGAAGCAGATATTTAACTTTATTTTTATTTACTTATTTTTTTCATTTCGTTTCTTTTACATTTAGTATATGAAACATAATTTAAATTTTTGTATTCAGCGTAAACAATTTTTTTAGTGTGTGCATGAGTGTTTTACACTAATATACAAAGAAATTGGCAATATTTGAGTACATAATGTTTGTTTACCTAATAAAATAATAGAGAGCCATCCGAGTAGTATTAAATTTAGGGATTTTTCTTCCCAATATGCGGAACTGTACATTTGTTAGGATTTAGGGTAAGCATCAGTGATTGAAACGTGCAAATAAAGATCTCTCTTAGGAAAATTGATATTTTACTTATGGAAAATGACTTTTTAAAAAATAATTGGACCAGTTTTGAAAAGTGTAATTATTTTTCTATCTAACAAAATTTATTAAATTGTCTTATTATTCAACATGTTATTTCTATACCGATTTTAGCTAAACCCTACCAAAAGATCATTTTGCTCTACCACGTGTACAAAACGATCCCTTGAGGATCATTTTACAGGATCATTCAGGAGTTATTATCACTAATAAAACAACTTTAATATTAATTAAATGACATGAATAATGAAGAAGATATGTATTTATTTAAAATATTGTTTTTGCAATATAAATAATAGGCTGTATTGCAACTTTATATGATGTTTAAAAATTATGTACCTGTGATTATACAAATAAAAAATATTTTTTTTTACTCACACCCGTTCTCACTTTACGCGTCTTTCCGCCATTACTGTCCAATCTTTAAAACGTTGTTAGGTATATGTTTATAGAATTAAACAATAGATGGCATTAGTTGTTTCACTAAAATCTCAAGGGATCGTTTTACCTCGAGGGATCATTTTATACATGTTTCCCCGAAACATATTTCCATAAGATATTTGGCTATATATTTTTTTTAAAACATAAATTTCCTTACGCCCAAGATTGATAAAAAAAAAATTACCTTAAACTTAAACAAGATTTGTATAAAAAAAAACATAAAAATTATGCATCATATTCAGTAGAAAGTTCATATAATAAAATATTCTACAGTAACACAACAAGAAAATCATAAGTACTGTTAAAAAAAAATTAAAAAAATAAAATTCAATTTAATTTAAAACAATATCTTATTGACTTTTTACGACCTTCAGACCTGCCTTAATCGTTTTCGTTTTACCAGACTACAGCCTTAAAAATACATAAAAATTCTTCGTTTGGGTTGTTTTACCATTAAGACTACAAAATATTTATGTACACTGCCTACATAAAGTATATTATTTAGGTCATTACTAGTAAAAAAGATGCTGCTTTGAAGTTAAAAAGTTTGCTATGGCTCATTTCTTGGAGTTAAATTATCGTGTTAAATATACTACTATGGTTCAAATAGTCATGATCCTTAACAGCGCCTACATATATGAATATGATATTTTGCCTCGCTCATTCCGCTGAAGGTTGTATCATCTTCAGTTATTTAAACAGCCTTAGTTTTCGCCTACAATTAGAATTGGCAAGGCACCCTTAATGTTTCAGCTAGTTCGTCCTTTGTCACGAGGAATTTCAGAGGGTCTGTTAGATGTATACTCAGCGTCAGTCATTTTACTTCAAGTTATTTACTCTTAGGGGAGGAATTTGCCCCGAGTAATGTCACAAAAGTATGAAGATAGCTTTAGAACTAGCAAAATAATACTTAGCATTAGCATTATAAAATTGTAATGAAATATAATTAGCGTCTACAAATGAAAATTAAGTTTCTTTCATAAACTATTGAGGTATAAAAAAAATATGTCTAACGTTTTAGTGATCAAATCGTTTAACTACCATTCATAATCTCTTTGGTTTGTTTTGCATGGAACACGAAATTGGAAAGTCTGTTTTCACATGTCGATTTTTGAAGTGCTTGGACTGATACCTGCCTGAGGCGTATGACGTTTCATATTGATTATCAACTAGCCAATTAAGCATATAAAGAATTGAGGTAAGCCCCCAAAATAAAACAAGTAAAAGCCCTGTGGATGCCTGGACTTCTATATTACCTTTTCTAAAATGTTCCACTTCTCGGTTGTTATATGTTAATAAAACAGCACCCCCCTAATGAGTTGAATCCAGTCTTTGTCTACAAAAAATTGGAAAAACTCAAAATATTATTGATAAATCCACCTGGTCCATGAAGAAGTATAGAAATTGAAAAAATAATATTTTCAGGCGTTGCCTAGTATGTAGGTGAAATAATTCAATTAGATAAATCTCACCCGCATAAATAAAAGTTTCAGCATTTAAACTTCACAAACATCAACAGATGATGAAATTGAAGGAATATAGATGTATGGGCAGAATGGTGAATGTTACACAGTGTGTAAAGTGTCTACTTAAACCAGCCAATGACAGGTCATAAACCTTGTGGATGCCTGGACTTTTATACTACCTTCTCTAAAATGTTTTTCGTCTCGGTTGTAATATGTTAAGTAACTATAAGTCACTCTCCAAGCACAGGAGTCAGTTTCTTTTTTTATAGAGTTACATTTATAACATTTACAAGATGTTTAATAGTAGATTTGTATGGAATAAAAAAACATGTACCATTTATGAAATGTATTGATTGAGAAAATTAAAAAAAAAAAAAAAACATCATACCGTTTCCCGGTTGAGGTAGGCAGAGAGAATAGAACAGACTATTACTTTGTCTTTGCATTCATACCTCATTTTCTAATTATTCCGTATTTTGGCACGTCCGTCTCTAAGTATTTGTTTTATTAGGTCACGCCTGTCTTTTTCAATTTACGGACAGATGCTCGGTGTTTAACTTAGAAACAGAATAAGAAATGAAAAAAAAAAGCTGAACCCGAAGCAAAGATATCATGGATCGTGCAGCAAAATTAAAATGGGACTGGGCAAGACAGTGTTGGAAGACCACAAAAAGATGGGTCGATGACTTTGCCTCGATATCCGGTAAAACATGAATGATCAAAGCGGACGATGTGAGGGAATGAACGTTTAGAAAATGCCTAAATCCAGCAGTGGAGAGAATAAGGCTGAAGAAGAAGAAGAAAAGGATGTCTTCCTCGTTTACTGCATCCATCATCATCATTTGCATCATAAATCTGTCTTGCAGTTTTTTTGCCGTCCATTCGTTTCACATGTCCAAACCACAACATAACTCCTTTCTTGATTTTATCGAAAATGGTTATTTCAGACTTATTTTATCCACAAATCTCGACATTTGTAAACAGCAGATAAGCAGACAGCACTAAGTTAATTGCAATTAGGAAATATCACATACTTCGAATACTGATAAAAATATGTAAAATATATTTAGAATAATCAATTGTATTTTCAAGATCAATGTGTATAATTTAAAAAATAAATTCAATAAAAATACGTTCGAAGAAAAACGTAACCTGTTTGTCCTTGGTTGTTGTGACGTCAAGATTTTTGAAATTAGTCTGCACAAATTTAAATGGCAGGAACAAAGAAACATGAATCGTGACGTATTAGGAACGTGGCCAATGGAATCACCATTTTTTCAGGAATTCAAAATTACAAAATGTTATTAAATATTTGTATGAAACCAATTACTGACGTTTTTTGTCTACCGGTTTCAAAACGTACCCGTCTCTTCGTCAGGACACCAATGAAACCAACATGCAAAACCCACTATACACCTCACCATAGTTGTTGCACAAAAATATAAAACCAACAAAACATGCATTTCAATAGGCACATGTACTGGTTAGGAAAAACATGCACTGAATAAATTGTGAAAATATTATATGTTGTTTGAGAAAAAGTTTAAAAAAGGTCGGGGGTTTTCATGTTTGTTGGTGTCCTGACGAAGAAGCGGGTACATCTCGAATCCGGTAGACATAGAAAAGTCGGTAAGTGGTTATATATAAATTTTTGATAACATTTAGTAAAATGGTCGACCACCAAGTTAATGCTTTAAATATTAATAATATCAAAATTTCAAATTTAAAGGTTTTTTATGCTACTAATAGCTCGCATAAAATATTTTTTTTTACTGGAAAATATTTCACAGACCTTTATTACTTAAAAAATATATTTTTCCATCAGTACATGAGTTTTAAAATAAACTAATAGTTGGCATTTAGCATTTTAGAAAATATGTGAACACTTGAAAATAGCTCACCAACAAGACAAAGGAAAAATGTAAAAAATCAAAATAAATTTATCAAAAAAATTAACTTTTGTTTTTTCTGGAAAACTTTCTTTATTAAGCGTTTAGCAAAAACTTTTAGCGTATTTTTATTTTTTAAATAGCGTGCGAATAAGTTTTAAAAACATAGCATTCATTTACATTGTTATTTACATAAAACCGTCGTTCCTGTTCGTTTCTATTATATTACAGGGTGGTTCATACCGTGACTTGGCCAGTCAAATATAGTTAGCATATTTTCGTATAAAAGCTTCAGAAGTCTAGCGTAAATAATGACTCGACTAGTGCGATGCCTTTTATGTAGATTAGAGAGTAAGACAGTGAATATTTAATACATCCTTCACGAGACAATAAAGGTTCAGCCTTGTTTTAGAACTAAGTGAATTTAATCACAACCCACCGTATTAACTATTCACAAATGATGATATAAAATTCATTTTCTTAACGAGCAGTCTATAGAAATAATTGATTAACCCTTTGAATCTTGAACATTGATTTAGTAGAGTATTTTAAAAACTATTACGGGTTTTCTTGTTTTTATTTTTAAACATCAAATAAAAACTATTAAAAAGCGCTTTAAATTTGTACCGTCAGAAATTTGCGATATGAAGAACTAGTTGTATTTTTTTTCAATACTATATATTCACAAAAATAAATGAAAAACCAACAATACTTATAAATTTATTTATTAATGAACGTAGCCAATTTGTTCATATTTTAAATTCAAAGTAGAACATAATAAAAGGAAACCATGTAATATATTATATTATTTTATGATATAATATATTTTGAATTGTTTAACGTAATAAAGATAATGCACAATATAAAAAAATATTTTAAGATTTGTGATAAATCAGTGAAACGCCGTTAATCAAATAATACAATTTGAGATATAATATTTACAAACAACAAATGTTTAGTACTCAATTCAGTTTTACAAACAACAAAAATAATGCAAAAAAACCTACCTGTCATCATAATATTAAAAATATTGAATTTCGTAAACATGAAGTAGTTTTACACAACGAAACTGGTAACAGCTCTATGTAAAACTGATCCCCAAGAGTAATTTTTTAAAACTAATTACTTCTAAGTGATCAAAACTACTCAAATATGTCAAAATGTTTTATAAACTTTAAGTACAAAGAATTAGTACTTTAGCGGGCTGCTTGCTAAAAACAACATCTTCCAGCCAACCAAAATACAGGCTGTTAAAAAGAACAGATTGGCCAAAAATTTGTGCTTAAAAAACATTAATATATATCAACAGATACAAATGTATGCTAAAATATTTTTTTTAAAATCTTATTAATTTAAAAAAACAACCGTGTTTTTATTGGGAGATAAGGTTTGCACATATTGTATTTATGTATGTATGTGTATGCGCATAGGTATATGTACATGTGTGTGTATGTATGTATGTATATGTGAGTGTATATGTAAATATATATATATATGTGTAACTATGTATATATGCATATGTGTGTATGTGTGTATGTATATGTATAAAAATGCGTACACGAGTACGTTTATATTTTATTAGTCTGTGCTTTCTATTAACTTAATAAACTATTTCATGTATTAAAATGTAATTGCCTGTCTTGGAATGGGTATGTACCAAAAAATTGTAATTATGATAAAACATTTAAATAAATAAATTAATATTGACATTAATAAAAGTTTCAAAAAGTGCATTGTATTTTACGTATTAATAAATGAGGAATGTGGAATCAGATAAAAAGTTTGGAAGGAGAGAGAAATATATATAGTTATGTTTCAGGCGTTTCTTGAATGTGGCTAGAGAAGGCGCATTTTTATATGAAGAAGTACCTCATTCCACAGTCTAGCAGTTTGAATGTACCTACAGTGAATTAAGTTACATCAAATGCGTTCTCAAAGAAAAGACCTATGAATTATTTTACATCTCAGGACAATTTTGTACCTTCAGAGAACAAATGGTTAAAGAGCAAAACTGTTATCTTCAGAGGATGCGTTGTCTGGCTTTTACCTTACAAACAAATTCCCGCATTTTCTTCCCGGATTATGGCATGAAAACAATAGTATTTTACTCGCTATAGATATCCATCATTGGCATGTCCCCAAAATTCATATTTTAATTTTGTTTATCTTGTTTTCTTTATTTATTTATTGCCTCCATCCGTGTCCAGTATATCTATCATAAAAAAAGAAAGAAAAATAAAAATTCAGGGATTACATCGTAATAATATAATTATTTTTTTTCTATTTTTTTTTATAATTCTGTCAGAATCAATTTGAATATTTATTGTTATCAGACGCAGTGTGTGTGTTAGTGCCTTATCTTAAAGTGAATTCATAGTTGAATGTACAATTTTAAAAAAATAGGTACTGCCGATCATCGACCCCATTTTAAAGCCAAGATTTGTTGGTTTGGAGAAAAATATATGCAGTTCAGGAATATCCAGAACACTTGTTGCATATGAATAAATACTTTATTAATTTATTTGAGATGCCATAAATATACGAATATATTCTACAAAACTTAATTTGTAAAACAAAAATGTTTGTATTAGCGGTAGATTAAAAATAAGTCGTGAGCAGCACAAGTATACGCCATGAGCCGTGTTTTGGATGGTCTTTATTTAAACGATGATTTAATTCGTCATTTTTTATTAAATATGCAAACAACAAAAACACACATCAACACGCATCATGTTAAAAGTTGCTCCAGCAATTCCTAGGCGGGTTGCGAGCTCTTAATGCATGCTTCCATTCTCAGTTATGAGTACTCTCAAGTATTTAAAGCTGTCAACTTTCTCAATCCTCTGTCTATTATTATAGAGAGGGTGATCAGGGTCAGGGCAGGATTTTTTGCACAAATTCTGAGTTTTTTTTTTTTTGATGCCTGTTGTCTGGATTTTTAGTCTAAACTCGGTCAAAACGAAATGCCAATTATTCAACTCATGTAAAGTAGCAGTTCTCCTATATGAGTGAAAATTTCAACAGCTCAAAACACCAAACTTCTGAGTTTTGAGAGTAAGTGCTTGAGAAGAATATAAGTTATAAGGTGGTTCGATTTTATAACAAACATTAAAGTCCGAGAACGGACGCAGCAACCTCCAATAACGAGCCCCTTGAGGTCCTGGCTTGAACGCGTGCTGCGCATGCCTCAGGAGATCCTAAACCCAAGTTGCCTCTTCATTAAACCTGTGGGATGACGCCGTCCTGGAAGGCCGTCAATGACAATCTTTTGACTTTATTCGGCGGAATTAAGGGGCGCTGGATTGACATGGGAAGAAGCGAGAGTGCTTGCTGGCGATAGAGTCTCCTGGAGGCAACTGGTGATGTTCACAAGCTCCACTTAGGAGTGGACGTGGAAAAATAAAGAAGAAGAAGAGCAAAAAAAAATTTACTAGGTTCAAACTCCGCTCAAGCCCACATTGTCTATCATTTTTTTATTACGGTTATTTGCGATTTAATGAAAATCTGCTCAAAGTTTTAATATATTAGAAAATCTTGTAAACGTATTTATCAACTTTTATTTTGTCTCTCAATGTGAACGCAAATGTTTTTGAATCATCTGTATTTATATATTTTATTTATCTGTTGAAGTTAAAAAGCTTAAAATTTTATTAAGTTATTGCATTGATGTTTTTTATTTCATGCACTAGGTGTTGTGTTTTTCAAAAAATACGTTATCTTTATTATTTGTTTCATTTATTTCAGGTGGATATTACACGATAGAACAGTCTCATAGTAAATTGAGGATTATCGCTCTCAACACCAACCTAATGTTAGGAGGGAAAGATAAGTTAAGAGCTGATGATAAAGAAACCATATTAATGACAAAACAGTGGGAGTGGCTTGAGAAGATGCTACAAAAGTCAAGAAATAATAAAGAAATGGTGAGTGATTTGTATATTATTTTTAAAATACCGTATCATAGTATCTACAATTAACAAAAAAATGTGAAAATATGGCAATCATAACTCTATCAGTACCGTTGTTTTTGTTTTGGTACGGAAATACCTTGTTTTAATTTATTGAAACAAAAATTCAATCGAGTATTTAGAGCTTAAAAAAACATATTTTTGTAATAAATCTAAAAAAAATTTATCATAAAATTACTCACTTTAAAATCAAAAACAATCTAAAAAAGGAATTTCATTTTTTAGATTGTTCTTTATGGGATAAAAGCGTATATAACACATGTCATACAATTTTTAATGTCAACAAAAAACTTTAGTATTCTTTTTTTCCACTTGTTATTTTTTTTCGTACTTCTCTATTTTAAGGGTGTAAGTTTAAATTGAATACAATTTTACTGATTGAAATGAAACTCCCTTACTCCTCATTTTTCTATTATGCCACATACGCAAAATAATACATGACATAAAGACTGAAAGGGAAGTGATTTATTACTTTATGTAGTATATGATTTAGATGGACACTGTTAGAGTTACAAAATATAATTTTATCTATTTTTAAATCATACTACTATCGGAGATAGCGTTGTTATTCAAAAACTGATCGCTAATAAATAAAATAAAACCAAGTTGTTAAAAACAAAATTATTTTATTTGTATTTCAATTAAATATTGAATTACCGCACGTTCTTCAAATATATTGTTTAAATCAAAATAACATTAAGTAGGTTAAATTTAACTAATTTATATGTATATATGTTTATATATATATACATAAGACACGTTCCGCCCATACAAACTGTGGATGCGGCGCATCTCCTGAATATTTGAAAATAATATGTATTTTATTATTATAAATACAAATATGAAAAGAAATCTACGCATATTCCAAAATTATCGCAAAACATGTGATGCGCACGTGATTGACAAATTCAAACAATATTTTCAGCTGACATACCTACCTACGTATGCGTATTTTCTATATCAACGCACTGAATTTCAAGGTAACTTGACCCTTGAATTTCGATACTTCTCTTTATTTTAAGTCCATTCCTATAACAATGGTTCGAATTTCCGCGCACGAAGCATTATGATTCATAACGTTGTTGTATAGTTCTTCGAGACTCGTATAGATAAGAGCATCTCATTTGTGAAATGCAAAGAAAAAACCGCTTTAATTACATGTATCACAAGGATTTAAATAGTGTATTATTGAAATTTGGCCAAATTTTAAGAAAATCTCAAGACTGTCCTAATGTTTATAGCTTCACCGCTAGAAGTATCGGCTCCCGAGCTCCGTAAAATTATAGACGATAAACTGTTAATTATTATTATTTTAATGGAAAACTTAAATAGCATAATTCTCATAATATAATACCTTTAGCGCATTTTACAAAAATGATTCTATGCTATGTTGATTTTAATAAAATATATACCTATGTGTACTATCATGCCTACTAAAATAAAACAATGATTATTTTTTGTCAGTAAGTAGTAAGGGGTTTTAAAAGTTGCGTTTTGAATCACATTGAACGAAAAAATTATTAAAAAAATATTTCATACTTCTTTTGGCCCTCAACCGAGGTTTGAAGTTTATCAATGTCTGACCATTTTGTAACTTATCTATATTGATAAAATTATTTTTTTGTTAGTAAAGATATAACTTAATTTCATTACAAATTCGAACACGTTTTACAACTACCGAAATGCAAAGAGTTTACACTCCGTGGAACTGATTCCGTTGAGCGCCTGGCTAATATTGACGAAAATAATGGCTCATTAAAATAATGCTACCCATTTATCACAAAATAAAGTGCAACTCACGCCCTTAGATGCTATTTAATAAGGTTTAAAATTTAATTGTACTGATTTTCTTACCTAAATACTAATTGACAGCCGGTTAAGCGCAAAAAATCGTCTTTTTTGAAAAATTCAAACTCTGGTTGAGGGTCAAAAGTAGTATCGAATATTTTTTTTTTAATTTTTTGCATTCCAAGTAATCTAAAAGGTAACTTTTTAGACCCCTTTCATTTCAAAATTCAGAAAAAAGTAGTACCGGCCACCCTGATGCTCAGACATATTAAAAAAATAAAGATATCTTTACTGATAACATAACATTTTAGTACGACCTTTCATTTACCCTTATAATATTACAATTGCAAAAAACTATACCTTAAAAAAATACTTTGTCTCTAATGTGATGACATTACCATTGTATTAAATAAATTGTGTCGGTAAATACTTAATTTACGTCAATTATTGATATTCTTTTATTATTTGATCATTATAAAGTTTTCAGAAATATTTTATTTCCTCAACTACACCAGCTTATAAGAAGCATTATTGCCCTGTTTTTGTGGAGCGTACTATTATTTTAATTAATTACAAAACCATTAGATGGCCATAGTTTACGAACATAAATTGAACGTTTTTATTACACTAACGATTGTAAGTAATATGATTGATGGTGTGGTTCTATCAAAAGACCCATTATTGATAGCAATATCTAGACCATATTGAATTACTAAAAATGGCTAAAATAACGCAATAAATTTTGATAAAAATACACTTAAAATCTTTTATGTCATTAGCTGGTTTATGTTGCCACTTTACGTTATGTTTAACATTCAATATTCTGCCAATATTTGAACTTTCGTAATTCTTCGATCTTCTTAAATGTTAGTTTTTATGAAGTGGAAACCATTTTTAATGTGAGTGAGATAAAATGAGATTAACAAATACAAACCAATCAATGTTAGGTCGTAAGTCCTGTAATCTATAAAATTTATTGACCATACCTATTTGATAATATTTAATTAACTAAAATGTTCTCTCTAGAATAAATTAGTTAATTAATCAATTAGTTTATCTTCAAAACTCCTTATGGGTTTAATCCAGTCCACTTAAAATATTGTTGAAATATTTCGTAACGTGTTTTTATTGATAACACAGCCAATGATTAAGGGTTTTTTGTGAATTGTGAATATACATGTAAGCGCCATTGATGTATTTAATTACGAAAACGGCGCTTTGCAGGTTAACCATTGTAATAATTTAAATGACTTTATTGATCTCAACTATTACTAAACAGTTACTTTATCTTTTTTTCCATTCATATATTTGCATAGAATTTTCATTACAAAAATAAACTTTAAAAAAAAATCTTAAAATTAAGCTATACCGTAATTTGAAATAATTCCCACAAAGACTTCAGCGTCTGAGCGTGGGTCATTCCTTTTATAATAATGAACAAGTTGATAGTATATAAATATGGTATGACATAGCCATGAAAGGAAAAACCAAATTAACATGTGCCGCCATTACAAAAACAAGATTTATTTGCAGTATGTATTTTATTTTAATTAAAAAAAAAGAATAGATATCTATCTTCCTAAGAACTTAGCCTAATTCTGCTAGAATCTAAAATTGTTAGCAAAATCTCTTTTTGAAAGTATTAAAAATCAACAGCATATAATTTATAAAATTACTTGTAAATACATATGTTTATGATAAAAGTATTTACTAAAAATACGATTTTTGTTAAAAAAAAAAAACATGTTTTAATTAACTTGTGAAATGTATTTTATTACGCTTTGTTGTTAAATCAGCAATTAAATTGGATGGCTAGGTAGTTTATTAAATGCCGGCAATCAATTAAATGACTTGACCATTCGTTGAATAAATGAAGATAGCTCAACGTTTAACGTGTTGGGTGGTTGAAAGCTAGCAATTATGGGAATGGCTGAACCAAAAGCCACCGGGTTAGGTTAGGATAGGATGGATTCAGTTAAGTGAAAAAAAATATTTTTGTTACTCTTAAACTTCAACCTAATTCAACCCAACCTAACTTTACATAAAAATTATTATTTTTTTTTTTTTTATTTATTTATTTTTTTTCATTAAAGACGCTAATACCCGTATGCAGAGACAAAACTTAAGGTGATAAAAGTACATTTTTATCTCATATGCCGAAAATAACCCGAAAGTGAGGACAATAGAATGTACTTACCTCACCTTAAGGTTTGTATCTGCATACGGGTATAAGTCACGTTCAGCCTTTTCGTTAAAAGTTGCTTTTAACATTTTAGCCAAGCTAACATTAGCTATTTAGTTGAATGCCGACATTTGATAAACAGCTTAGAGGTCCAACTAAGTGGTAGTTTCAACTGTTTGGAGTCAACATAAACATTTAAATTGAAATTGGTTAAAATTCACTGTTTCAAATTTCCATTACAAAATTTCTTGATACAATAATTTGACGGAAATTATGAACAAAATGGCCAATTCTTTGTACGCTCAGTAATGATTTTATGATGACGGAAATAATTTCTTCAGCTAGCGAATATACGTGGATCGATAGATTTCAATATCACATCTGGAATAAATACCGGAAAATGTGGTTGGAGAGCATGGTGCATTAAGGGTGCAGTCATTTAAAACAGCTTTGTGTTACCATAACTGAGACCCAAAACTCATTGTAGAAGAAATTTTAATTTTATAATAAATAATACAATTGATAAAACTGATAATATATAATTGATCATGTTCAATCAATTTAATCCCAGTGAGTGAAAAATTCATATCCCTCTTTCTCAATCTGATGAAGTGCATATAATGTGCTTCTGGATTACCTTCTTTCGGCACAAAGATGCTCAGGCCTCTAGGTTGCAGAGAGCTCCTGTGAATACCTTTTCTTGTTCGGCAACAGGCAACTTTTTCGCGTATGTGTGCACCGTCAAGGAGATTTATGTCCTCTGATGCCGGTACTTGATGGTCAAGCTGTATAATGAATAAAGTATTCAAGGATAATCAAATAGAAAATATGAAATTTTATAATTTAATTAGGAAGTACAGTACTACGGGAAATTAAAAATAATTTTAGAAAATTTTACTGCACAGCAAAGGTTTTCTTGAATGTTTGAAAAAAATCATAAATAGGATTTTAATGAAAACGAACTACTTTAAAACATTACAGATTCTAGTAAACAATAACCAACCGATTAAAGCGTTTTTATGTGTTGTGATAAGCTTCAGGTTTCCCGTTAGCCATGTTTTTAAACGTTTTGTGTATTTTTAGAGGTGAAAAATTATCCATTTAAATGTTCACAAAACTCACTGATTTAAACTTGTGACGTCACTGGCGAAGTAATTTTTAAGCCACCAAAATCATAATCATATGCTGTGATAACACAATAATATTTTTGGCCTAGTTTGGTAGTACATTATTTTTTTTAAAATAAAACTGTATTTTCTCACTGCAAATAATGTTTTGAGTACATGAAAAATGATTCGTAATAATTCTTTTTTATTTTTGCTAATAAGATTTTCGGTAGTTTAATCATTTTAACGGTAGGTAAATATATTTTTTTTAACTCTTTAAACATTCATTGGGCTTGTATAAGTTTTAGAAATTATATTTTAATCATTGGTACTGCAACCGTTTTTTTGTGGGGTATCGATAAATAAAAATCGAAAGTTGAAGTTCAAAAGAGTTTACCGGAAATTGTATTCCCAAAACCGCGACCCTCCGTTCACAAAATCACGCCACCGGCTAGGCTACAACGCTAGAACATGACAAGTTTAAATGGCTTCGAAGTTTATTACATAAATCAAAGAAATAAATTAAAGATACAATATTTCAAATGAAAACACCGGTCCTTGCAAAATATGAATTAAATAAAGTAACATTGATACCTTTATTTTTTTATTCAAAATTCTACCCGATTCCAAAATCCATTTAAATTACTAATTCAACCATTTTTGGTTGAAAAAACTATAAATAACTGATATGACTGAAGTCTTGCGCAATAAAATAAATAAAAAATGGCGACGCGTTGAAATCGAAATCTGGAAAAATGTCATTTTGGCCGGTCGCTTCAATAGTCTGGAGTGTTCTATCTGAAGTCATGAGTCATTTGTTTGAATTTGTCATCAAGTCCAACGATTGATACTTTCATTTAAAGCCATGATTTCCTCGTTCAGAAAGTTCCTCAAAACAAGCCAACATTTTGACGCTCATGGTCGTTTTTTGATGCGTTGCATTTTCAATTAGACAAAATTTATTTTGCTGCCTTGGTGTTAATAATTATTAATTAATGGATTACATTATAATTCAGACCACCTATCCATTAATATTGAATCAATTACACTTTGTTTACGTGGCGCTAGCCGTGCATTTTTATTTTCACATGGACACATATTCAATAGTAAATATATACAAGATATAAGAGTTAAAATAAAAAGGACTCTGTGAATTATAATCAAAGATCAATGGGATGTCTGAGACATAGGGTCGGCATGAAGTAAAATTAATTAACCACTAACACTTAATGTAGTCCCTTTCACTGAAGAGTGTTTTCCATCGCCCATCCACTCTCTGCAAGTTCTGTCATGAAAAAAAATCTTAGGAAAACACGACATTGGTAGATGCGTTCGCCACATTCAAAATCACAAAGATAAGTTGCAATTATTTCCTATGACAAACAGCAAATATTACCAGTTACAGTAACCATGATATTTTTTTTTTAAATTACATATTTTAAAAAAATGTATCACTTATGTTTTATTTTAAAAGACAAAATACCCCACTTGATAATGATTTTGGCGTTTATATAATTTTTTGAGGGCTTTAATTTTTCCACAAAAAAGTTATTTTTCAAATTGGTGTCTTATCTTTGGATAATCGAGACAAACTACAATAATTGTTTAACCAATTTACTGCCTTATGCACTACTGGTAGTGGATAATTGCAAGTAAGATATTTTGTTTTTTTATTTATTTTTATGAAGGTTTTAAAAAATGTTTAGTTCGGACAAATCATGTTTATAGTGGGGATTTATTTTTTTTATTTTTACTCTCGTAATGGAAATAGAAAATTTTATTTGCTTCGGTTCATTGCCCGTAGACTCCCTCCTTAAGACCCATTTAAACCACAGAGCACGTAAGTATGAGTAAGGTAAAGGCATAATATATTATTTCGCGTTGTGTTGGTTGGTTACTTTACTTGAAGCATATTCGGTTATGTAATTGGTAAGAATAAAACGCATTAAAACTGTACTTAAATATTTGAAGTTGAAATTATTTCTTATTAAATAAATACAAGCGCTGTTTTCATAACTTTAAAAAACCGTTATTCCAGCAATGCGTCGCTGAAATAAAAACGTTTATCGTCTTTATATATATATAATTCTTCTGTACGTGTGATGTCACTAAACTACCCCTAAACGGCTTAACCAATTTGCTTGCGGTTTTCAGTTAAATGTAAATCTTCGCGCTGCGCGTGTTTGTAGATATCAAATTCTTTTATCGAATCTGTAAAAAAAAAGTTAGTTACATAAATATTTTTTTCATCTACCCACCAGGGTTAAATTGTATGAAAAACATTGATTGTTTTATTACAATATACAAAGTCCAAACAATTAATATTCTTCTTAAATAATATTAAGAATCTTCTCTTAAAATACACCGCCAACACATGTTTTAATAATTTGTCTTACTCTGTTCCATTGAAATATTGCGTATTGTACCATTTTAAACTTATTTTAAAGTGTACCTACACTTAAGATATTATTTAGTATTTTACAAGTTATCCTTACACAGTATAATTTCACAAATCTATAGATGCCCATTAGAGGGTGAAAGCGCTAATTGGTCTAATAAATGAGTCGAAGGGTACCAAGTATTTTTTAATTAATAACTTAAATGTAAATATAAGTTATTACATTACAACATTATCATGACAATGGAATTCCACCAAGAATTGTCAATAAATAATTAAAATAAAATGAAATATTTTATATTTAAAACATGTTAAATACTTTGACATGGACAATTCATATCAACAATTTAATTTGAAAAATGGTGACATAATCTAGTTTTTTTTATTAATCAAAAACATTGTTCCAAAAACGGAAAAAAATCTAAAGTATGAACTATGTAAAAACTCAAAATATCTTGTATGCAACTACTATTGGTAACAGGAAATCAAAATGGCATCAACCGACCACAAAGACAGCAAAATGAAATATTGAAGTAAGTATATGATCTCCCTTATCTAACAACAACTAAAGAACCCTTTTTTACTAAATAAACAATTAAATGTATCTGACATCTTTCAACTAGAATCCTAAAAATGTTCTTATAAATTAGCCACTGATGTAATTGTAAACGATGAACTAAAATTTAAAAAATACTCATAAACCAGGGACTGAAATTATACAATAAACCACCAGACAAAACTAAACCTAAGACTCAGACAACCTTTACAAAATATGTTAAAAATATAATCATTTAAAGTAGAATATGAATTTAAAAAAGCAAAATATGTTGTTGTAATCCGTAATGGTTTATAAATATTAATTGAATAATAAATTATATCTTGTAAAAAATTTCAATTAAATTAAAATGAAAAATTAAAACACTTTATTTAAACCACTTATGAAAGTTAATGGTTTAAAACAAATAATTATAATTTTTATTTGAATAAGAACGAATAACTGTGAATAAAGTGCTTCTTATATACATTACATGTTATTGAATTTATTCAAATAATTTTCTGAACGTGAGATTAACGCTAAATAACGATATTATTTTTTTCATCGACCGCTACAATCTCGCAAAATACACTTAACTATCGGAAGCTGTTGAGTTTTCAAGTCCCCTTTTCATTATTTCATTAACGATCTTTCAGTTTTTCATCCCTTTCGTAAATAAATAAGTATTTGCCCATCCCGCAGAGCGGCTTGGTTGGCAAAAAACCACCCGGGTACTAACACTTTTTTTATCTGCTCCATTTTCTCTCATACGGGCTGTCGAAGCGGTATAACAATCCATCACTTCTTACTTCAATATACTTATTCCTCCGCATACTCTCAACCTTTTGCTGGTGTATGTATTCAGCAAGAATTTGTCTAAAATGCTCTCTTAGCTACAATCAACGTATTTCACGATCATAAAATGTTTATTTTTCATTTCCTTCATTTCTTGAAAGTGGAAATATTAAATATATTACCTCTTTTATATGTTTTTTTACAAAAAACGACTAGGAAGTGTTTTGAATTAAAAATATAATTATAAACAGAGAGCATCAAGATACAAAAAATTATAACAAATTCATTCATTAACCATGAACGTCAATTCAACAATAGAACAATAAAAGACTTGGAATAAATTAACAGCAAAGTACGACATAAAATATACATAGTAAAGTAAATTTTTCGAATATCTAAATTTAACAGAATATGGGACATGAAAATTCTAACAAGAATGAATTTTACCTACATAAAATGATGCAAAAATATCTTAACTATCAAAAAGTACAAATTTACACCATTTAACTTACTGCACAAACTGACAAACCATTTTTACGAATTTAATCATTTGAAACTAAATTCTAAGAATTTAATAATGTATCTCTACAAATTCTGATCAACTGCAAAAAATAAATATCTTCTTCCCTTTCATTGAAATTAAGAATTATTACTGCTACGTTAATTGCAAATTTGATTCAGTTTATTGTATTAAATTTCGTAAGTCCAATTTATCATAATTAATATTGAATTATAATAAATCTTTGATACAAAGTTCACTAAGTTAATTTATGTCTTCATGAAAAACTGTTTTAAAATACACAAAAATTCAGATTAAAAAAAAAAAAATTAACACCAACCATAATTATATTTTAAACCAGAAACGCGAATAATTCAAAGGTTTTTAATTCATTATATAACATAATAGCTGATTAACTAGGTAAAGATGTTTGTTTTTCCACCAATTTTTTAAAGAAAATTATGTTCAATGTTTATGATGTAGTTATTGCCGTATATTTCCAGACAAGTTTAAAATAAACCATGATTATTCAATGAATGATGTAAAATTTAACCAGGTTTATAAAAAAAAAACTGTTTTGGGTTTGAAATAAAACTAGAGCCCTTGGACAAGTTTTTTTTGGTTTGACGACTGCTGTCAGACTTATAAAAATGAAAATTAAATTGTGAATAATCCATAAATTGTACCCATTTAAGCGTTTTCCTACCATACTTAAAGTCTCGAGTTCAATTCCCAAATGTGATTATCGCTGTAATGTTTCATGGTTTCTGGACTGAATATGAAACGTAATATTAATCTTTTTATTTATATCCCTACAGAGATGAGGTAGAATTTTTTCAAATTCATGATTATGGATATTCGAGTGTTTACAGGGCTTATAACCTGTCATTGGCTGGGTTAAGTGGCCACTTTAAGTAGGTACTACAACATTCCCCATTCCGCTTATTAGCGAATATCCACACAGGTAACATTTTTGATTTTTGTATATATGTTACTAATCGAGAAACCATCCACAAGCGAGTTGGAGCGCCATCTATGTATTGATATTGAAGTTAAGTATTTTAATTAGCAGATAACTTTATTTTATGTAGTTAAGACTCTTCCGAGTTAAATTAAGTACTAGTAATCGCCTGCAGATGACTCTGCAATTTATTTTTACTTATATTTGACCAGATCTTATTACACAACATTATTTTGGTACGTGTATTTGTACATACACGAATCTGGATTTTCTCCCAAGGGGGAGAAGGTATATATTTTTATTTATATCCCTACAGAGATGAGGGATGGTTTCTCGATTAGTAACATATATACAAAAATCAAAAATGTTACCAGTGTGGATATTCGCTAATAAGCGGAATGGGGAATGTTGTAGTACCTACTTAAAGTGGCCACTTAACCCAGCCAATGACAGGTCATAAGCCCTGTAAACGCTCGAATATCCATAATCCTGAATTTGAAAAATTCTACCTCATCTCTGTAGGGATATAAGTAAAAATATATACCTACTCCCCCTTGGGAGAAAATCCAGATTTTTGTATGTACAAACACACTTACCAAAATAATGTTGTGTAATATTAATCAATTATGAAACTAATCATATTTAAACTCAAACGAAAATGACATCAGGTAAACAACTATTCAAGGTACCTAAATTCCTTACGGAAAATGGGCATTGAAGTCACCTGTTCGTAGGACCAAGAGTCTTTAACGGTTGCCGCAGAAAAATAGAAATAAAAACATAGATTTTGGATATATTGGAGTATTTAGTGGAAAACTTCATTTATAATATAGCGTGTTCACTGAAAAAACAGAGCAGCCTCGATACCGGGCAACCTAATGGGGCAGGCAATTAAGAAACAAAAAGATTCATACATATAAAATAAATCAATTCAAAATCAAAAATCTAATTCTTTTCATGTTTTAAACGATCGAGTTTTTCGACAATCGAAGGATCAATGTTGTGCCCAGTGTACCATTTAGTGCGGTTCGGGAAATTACGATTATAATGATAATAATTAAAATATCTTTGTTTCATAATTGTAATTCTTTTCAATGTATTACTTTTAAATCCTCAAAGACACTTTAACATTTTTCATTTATTTAACGCCTCACTTCTTAAAGCGATAAAAACAGTTTTATAATGATCCGTGATCATAAAATTCAAAATGGGTGCTTTTTCAATACTTCAAATATATAAATAAAACCAACTCAACAGCTTTATTCTCTATAAGTCAAAAACACTTTATATAATGAATAATTGAATAAAGTACTCTAATAAATTAAAACAACAAGATTCAAAGTGTTTTATGAGCATTTAACGAATTATTTAAGAACAAAAAACAACGTAAGATAGGCATAGTTATATAAATAAATCGTGATAATGTATTGTCCTAGTGATTTTAACATTATTTAAAGTACATGTCAACTGCTATATTTATCTCATATAAAAAACGAAACAAATTTTGCGGTACAATTTAATGCTTTTATTACTACCGCCCGCAAGAAAATATTTTTTTGATCTTATTTCCCGTAGGGCTGAAGTTCCTTACTATGGAAATTATCAGAATATGGAGTAAACGTTAATCTGATACGGGCTATTGCGTCTTATAAAGACAGCACAGCGTGTGTTAGGGTAAATAGATCATATACTCGTACATCGTGGTTCGACATGTCTGAAGAAGTCAAATAGGGATGTGGTTTTTAACCATGGCCGTTCAACGTATATATCGATAACTAGGTGAAATATCTGAAAGGCGTTAATAAAGGAGGAAAAAAATATTATTTAACTGTAAATAGTCTTTTGTATTTTATTGATACCGTGCTTCTTGCTAGTAGCTTAGAGAAATAAATAAAATAAAAATATTTAAAGAAAACAACAGCCATTTTAAGAAAAAAACACAGTATTTACGAGTAAACCAAAATCAAAGGCCAATTATAGTTTTTTATAGAAAATTAAAAACAATGCAAAAAAAAGAAAAATATGGTACCTGCGTAAAGCCACTCCGTATCATTCGAGTTTTTAAAATAAATATTTAATGTCAATGTATTATTGTAATTTAATGTCAGTGGTTAGTAGACAAAACGTTCCTATATTGATTTATTATTTATGTAATATTTATGTGATACATTTTTAAAAAAAATTTATATATATATTTTTTTTTTATACATTTAAAAAAAAAAATTATCCCTCATTGAATACATTTTTGTTATTTTCTTGGGTTAACCTTTTCTTTTCTTTTATTACTTTCTTACTTTCTTATTTCATTTACATTTTTTAGATCTTAATTTTAATATGTACTTTTAATATTCTTATTAATTTTTTTTTCTGTAGATATGAATTGAAATTCTCGATTTACTTTAGTTTGTTTAATTTATTTTTTATCTTGTTTTGATTACATTTATGAGCACACACTATTTATATATGTGTCTATTATTTTTTTTTCTTTTATTTAAAATATATTTAAGTAAATTACTATTCTTTTATTTTAATTGTATTATTTTACTCTATTTTTTTACTTAAAAAAAAAAAATCTTTACACTATTTTTAGGTTAATTATTTTATACGTTTACAGTATTATGTATGTACTCTTCTTATTTGATTATTAATTAAAAATAATGTCTGAGCACCCGATGACAAACTATTATTGAATAGTTTATCGGGACAAAATATATCTTAATATTTTGTTTTCTTTATAATGTATTAATATTGTAATAATATGAATATTTTATTGAATAAAGACTGTATAAAAAAAATCAAATAATAATCATGTCGGGAATCGAACTTGAGACTTCTTACACGGTAGGCACACAAGCTGACCACTACACCACGAAGCCGACAAAGTGTACCAAGTATTTTTAATTCGTAACTTATATGTAAATGTAAGTTATATAATTACAGCTTGCTTACCACATACCGCACACCATATTTGTGCACAAGAGTCTCCTTGAGGGTGCCAACATACACGGAAAAATTGCTCGTTGCTGAATGAGAAAAGCTGCCTGAAAGAGCTCTTTGTAATCTGGTAGCCTTGGTATCTTTGAACTAAAATAAGGTAATCCAGAAGTACATAATATTTACTTCATTGTATTCAATAATAATAACAATGGGATTCCATCAAGAATTGTCAATAAATAATTGAAATTAAAACGTAACAAATTGTAAATTAAAAACAAATAATGTTTACTTTTCCCAAAATACCGTTTATTAATTTACCAATTACATTATGCATTCAAAAAATAATCTTGAATTTCATATTATTTTAAAAAATCAAACCTTTTCTTTACTGCCTCGTGCAAATTTTCGATAAAGCGGAAAGTATATTATTTGGTTATCGTTTATATTGTATTGGTTTCTATTTTCGATAAAATTAACATATAATATCCATACAATATTTAGAACGAAATTTCACAGTTTCAATTACGACTTCTGTATAAAAATGAAACTCACAATAAAAAACATCCACCTTAATAGTATAACTTTGTCGTTAAATATTTCAATACAAACCAACAAACCGTCACCCCTTGCGCGGTAAGGGTAAGCAGCGAGAATTGAACGCCATATCATTCAGTTTTTTTTTATTTAATAAAAAAAAACTATATATTAGCGTTCTTATAATTTACCCAAATATTTCAATTTTGGTGAACATTTTCAATGAGTTGTGAATAACTGTTTTTTAAAAAATAAAAAATAATTTGGGGTAGAGTGGGGCTCGAACCTTGGACATCTGATCCGTGAGTCCGCAACACTAGCCTTGGGACCACAACCCGATTCATTCGCTATAGCATTCGGATCCTCCTTCTTCTACGTTCAGACATCTGCTCATGCGCATGCTTATGTTCGTCTTCAGGTATTTGTCAAATTCGGTCATGCCATATCTTCCTTGTTTTCTGCATCCATCGGCATTCGCATAGTCAATATTTTAAGCTCTTCTTTTGCTGACAATTTGCTCAACGCGTCCAAACTAACGCATAACTCCTTTCTCGAGTTTGTCGATAACGCTCACCTCAGCCTTACACCAACGGCTCTCAAAATTTGTGTTATTTTAGTAAATATGTGTATTTAAAAATAACCTGACGTTTGTATGCCTACCGGCTTCGAGACTACACTGTCCTATTCACGTTCACCACAGTCGATGCACAAAAATATAAAAACAGCTTGCTAATAGGACACACCTTACTACAATCTAACATCAACTTGCGCTGATGATAATATTTAATTTAAAAAAAAAAAAAAAACGTATTGTTTAAACAACTGTTGAAAAAAAAACGTAACTAGTATCCTGACGGAGAGACCGGTAAATGTCAAAGCTGGTAGGCATGGAAACGTTGGAAAGTGGTTATATACAAATATTAAAATATATAATCTTTAACAGCACTTGATGGTGCATACGGCATTGCATTAAAAAAAATTGCAGCGTGTCTTAAACATTTATTTTGAGAAAGTAGGATGATTAGTCTTACGCTTCAGGTGCCAGTCCAGGAACGAGAAAAAAAAAGTGTTAAATCACCTTTCGAAACAAATATTTCATGTCAGGAATCGACCAATACCAATTCTTTACATTTTGATCCCATTGTTTTAAATTATCTTACCAGTTTTTTCAATATTTTTTTGATCGGTTGTAAATAATTTTTGAATAGCGTTAACAAATAATAATAAAGAAAACGGATGAAGGTTTAACGTTTTTTATGAGGAATTCTACGTTGAAAGAACCACTTTTTAAAATAGTCTGCATAAAAAGCAACGGGCTTTTGTCAGGTTTTGTATTTTTTCGTACATCCAACTTTATTCACTTCACGTCCGGAGCTTGAGGCTTCAAAACACCTGTCAAAAGCTAAATACTTAAAATCGTTCGCTATATTTAACATCCGGTCTAAGTGAAGGATGTCAGTTTCATAGTTTTGCGCTCCATCGAGTAGCTGTGTAGGGGTGATATTTTAGTAGGCACACAATATTCCCAAAGGTTTTTTATTCGTTGACCACACGCGATACATATTTATCAACCCTCTCTTCTTTGTTCCAATTTCAAATTCATTTATTTGTAATTCAGTAAATAAAATGACGGTTAAAACAAAAAAAGGATATCTGCAGCCAAGAGGTAAACTACAGTAGGCTCAAAATCCAAGTTTTTAGGAGACAAATAAGTTTTTTTTTATGCTTCATCATCTGGATTTTTTTTAATGAAAGGCTTAAAATTAAATTTATTTTAAAATTTGTGTGAATTTTTATATTTTCTCGATGCCATTATATTTTAATTTTAGTTTTTAGATATTTTTAATGCTATGAATCAAGATACTACTATATTTGTTTTTCCCAAAATATATTTATGGTCCAACATCAAATGCTGTATGGAAAAACAACAATAAATTTAGGGGGTTTCGTTTTCCACGATAGAAAGAAACACTTTTTTTTAATAGGTACAAAATAAGTGATATTTGTTTTTCATAAAAATAAATTTATTAAGGATAATATGGTTTTATGTTTTTTAAAATGTTAAAAGGGTAACTATGCATCGACTTAAGATTTCATTTTTTATGATTTTTTATAAACAAGTAGAAGTAAACAAAAAAAAAAGGTTAGTATAAATAAGTACTACTGTAATATTTTTCTGTTAAACAAATTATATAGTTCTTTTCTTAATTTTTTTCAAACCGTATGTTTTTTATTGTCCTTTACCTCTTACAACCACAGTAGAGTTACAATGAAAAAAATATGTCAAAGAAATGCGGAGTTAACGTTATTTGGCTCGTAATAGAGGACGAAACGATTGGTTTTCGACATATAAATAACTCAATTTTATCATATTTAGAGTAACCCTACTTTACTTCTAACTACCGATATGTTAATTTATCTATATCAAATAAAATAGCGTTGTTTATTCAAGTTGTTATACTTTTAAAAAAATAAAATCCTCAGACTCTCTTTCTACTAAAATGTGGAAATTTGAGATCTTAATTCATACGGTCATTTAATCAACTATTTGAAAGTTATGTTTGCAACATTTTCCATTGAAGTTTTGGTACTATACTAAAGTTAAATAACAAACAATGAAACAAATATAATTTTCCAAAGCATAAAAAATCCGGAAAAATACTGATCGGGACTCAGAAAAAACAGTCTCAAAAAAAGCGACATTAAATTGATCAAAATAAATTCTATTATATAAAATTTTATAAAATACTCAATATATTTTTATCATTTTTAGATGTTTTTTTTTTGGATTTCGTTCCGTATTCATACAAAGCCTAGCACTTCTCTGTATTTACAATATTTCTATAAACAGACTTTACTGCTTCAAACAAAAATCCAGGAGGCTTTGGAAATAGGCCCTTGGTATCAAGACACTGACAGTAGCGTGTTATTGATATTTGGAGTAGACGATATCAAAAGATTTCGGCTCCTTTCTTTCTTATGCATGATCGAGTTTCGTATAAGAGACTACGGTAAATGGTATTCTTTTATTACAGATGAATGAGATCTTCGATAAACTCAGTGGTCTCTAGAGCAGCTTACACAGACTCTTCCGTCGTCATCGGCGCGATTTTTTTCTAGTGATTTTTCTCCTGAAATGGATAAAAGAAAGGTTTTGTTTGAGTTATGGTGCTCTCCTCAATAAAAGATTCAGTTGATTATTTTCTAAATGGGAATATCAATATATTTTCGAAGTTCGCTTTGTATTTGGTTTGTTTCTATAGAATTATTTTGCTTCAGTAAATTAAAACACTCATAGGTCAATATCAAATATCATTAGTACTAATCCTTATTTAAAACTTCAATATGTCGAGTCATAATAGGCAGAACAACGTAAGCGACAAATAGTGAATTGTGCAGAAGAAGGTTATTTTAAATATTTTTGTTCAATATATATATATTTAAATAATTTGGTAAATAGGATTTATAAAAGTTGGTTACTGCCAATACTGAAATGACAGCCAAATTGTTTAAATACCTTCTGTGTTTAAGAAAGTGGCGATAACGCTGTTTTGCCTATAACTCTGACAGTGGTGTGAGCTAGCGTAACCATCTAAATTGTGGTTGGTTACGTAATTTTGCTGAGCTTAAAAATTATATGCCAACATTTTTTTTTTTGTGTTTTGATGCGGAGCAATTCAAAGAAAACTGTGATTGGCCAATAATTTTGGTTTATTTGTCAATATTCTATTTTTTTTTATATAATAATATATAATTAGTGTTTTCTTAAAAAAAGTCAATTGAAATATTGATTGATTTGGTGTTTATTTTGTAGAACTCCATATTTAAACTTATAACATTAGAAATCAAACACTGATTTGAGTCTACTGAACACTTTATTTTATTTTTACAAACTTTAAAAATATAAAAACAAAAACTTCGTGACAACTGTTTTGCCTTGTTAGGGCATTTTCAAACGAATGTTATGAACTAAAGCATGTACATTAATCATAATTGAGGGAAAAACCAATGGTGAAGGGCGAGGCTAAGTGTTTAATTGGCAATGGGGAATTTAGGTCTTTATATTTGAATTTCGGAAAAAAATATAACAAAGTAAGTATTTATTGACAAACAAGTATGTATAGTGAGATAAGTAATGAAGCTTTGTAGTTTTGTAACTTTAGATAATTGCTGTCGAAAAAATATCAATAATATTATAATAATAGGTTGCTGTTTATATAAATTTTAAAACATGATTGAAATATCATAGGAAAATTTATATTTACATAAATGTATTATTATACAATATTTATATTTTTAAGAATTTCTTATCAAAAAATATAAATGCAATTGTAACATGATTCACATTTTAATTACGCGTCATATTAGCGTGTACAACAAGGAACAATGTGAAAAATAGCAGTCTTTTAAAATATTTTTAATAGTGGTGAAGATATTAGGTTGGTTTGTTCATTTATTATTTGCACGAAACAATTGTCTTTGTTTTTATATTTTTAATATTTTTAAAAATAAAATAAAGTGTTCAGTAGACTCAAATCAGTGTTTTATTTCTAATATTATAAGTTTAAATTTAAATATCCTTAAATGTGGCAATAGAATTTTATAGAGCTACGATGTTTTTAACACTTGTGCAGGGGGCAATAAGAGACACTTTTCCTTAAAAAAACGCTATCTGCCGAAAATGCCGCTTTCGCTGTTCTGCCGATTATGATTCGGTATTATATATGCCATCATCACCAACATTTCTTTTTCCACACCCAATGGTGCGTAGGACTCGTTTATTAGAATTCGTTAACAAAATGCGGCGTTTTTCAATAATCTGTTACATGTAAGTATGTTATGTTATGTAAATACCTATATAAAATGCCAATGTAGTTATATTTTTTAAAACTTATTTAAGTAATATCTTGTCTGCTACAATTTTTTATTTTATGTTTGATTCAATATTCTGAAATTGATTATAGCACTGAAGGGCTTTTCTAAAGGGGGACTCTACAATTTCAACCAGATAACTTTTATGACTATTTTTATAAGATCGATACATAAATTAATATAAGTTTCATATTAAACTGTAGGACTCACCCGAAAACCAATGCCTAATGTCATCTGACCTAATATCGTCTTAAAAAGAATGTAGAAAGTGAATCATGTATTTCCTACAATGTTTGCGTGTGTCCAAATGCTTGCAGACTGGCTGGATTTCCTCCCTAGAGATTTATTTATATTTAAATTTATTTCAACAGAGAGGGAAAACACTTTTGAGAAGTTAATATGGAAGTCTAGGCATTTACAGGGCTTGTGACTTGTCATTAGCTGGTTTAAGTGTCCACTTTACGCACTGTGTAACATTCACTATTCTGCCCATGTTTTAACATCCACATTTTCTCAACTCTAACATCTGTTGACTTTTGTGAAGTAAATGCCTAGACTTCTATATTCTCTTCTCAAAAATGTTTTTTATATCTGTTGAAATAAATTTAAACACGTGTTCCTGTTTGTAAACATCAAAATAATCAAAATGACCAAAATACTGGTAACGGTGACCAACAATTTTTATTTTTTGTCTGATAAAGAAAAGTGTTAATAGATAAATTTCTCCTTAATCAAATACGATCCTGGTTTATCCCTATCACACAAGGCTTCTAAGATACGGCCATTTAACATTTCAAACATTTTTATACTTTCTCCGTTCTTAACTGCACGATATTCAAACATTCTGACTTATCTAGAAACTGTAACATTTTTTAATGCTTACCAAGCTGCATTCTCTAGTGGATTCAATAGTTCCTCAAACTTTTCATCATGCATTAGCGATCGTATTTGTAGACCTACAAATATTCCTACTTTAATTTTTGCATTACTAATTTACGGAAACTTCTGTTTGAGGTTCATGAAATTCTCTGGGTGATGGAGAAATTTCGAATAAATATTTGGCAACAAGATAAAAATTTGCTTTAAGTGCACATATTGGTACTTGCGAGACAAAAATAATTTTAACCAGAGTTATTTAGCATGGATGTAAAATTTCTGATAGTATTGGAAATAGTTTAGGTCAGTTCAACTCATATATAGCCGTTATACTCGCGCTTAATTACCAGCTTCTGCATTTTATTCAACATGTAATAAATACACACCGAAGCATAACATTGTTTCATTGATCACGCTTTAGGTGCCTGTACAAACTTTAAAATCAACAGTTTGTGTCCACTCTGCGAAAATTGAACCAACGACTTCAAAAATGGTAGATAAATGCGTCAATCACTACATAACAAGACGGACTTATCTCTACTCGATTTCATTATTCAGGATTTTTACCTGAGAGCAGCGACCAAGTCAAAAACAATTATCCTGAATTTCGAATCTATTTCATATACAGAAATTAAGTTTTCATTTGCCTGGATGCAGAGAAAAAATAAATGATGTTGTTGATCTAAATCATTATTCAGAGTTACTTATGATTCTCAATTGAGCAGTTTACTGACCCCAAAATTGAAATTTTTTGATAAATGTAAGGGCAAATATTTCTGTTTTATTTTTATTTTTATAAAACTTAGGACCAACCTGTTAGGAGTATGAATATATTTACACAGATTGTTATTTTTATCTTTATAAACCGTCTCAAAACGAGTTAACTTGAAGAAATAATATTTTGTATTTTTGAACATATTTTTTTAGATATATGTTATCTTAATTTCATTTGAAAAAAAAAAAAAATTTAGAGCAAGTTCTCATACTCGTGAACATGAAGTTAGTTATTTTTACCGAAATCTCGTTTGTGGTAGATTCAATTTTATTCAGGGGCTGAAAAAAGAATTTCACGTTGACTGATTTTGGCCTTTTCATTTCAGAATAAAATTTAAACCTGAAAATATTGCTGTATATTGTTCATACGTTTATCAAGGTGTCATTTTAACGTCATTTCCAAACAGCTATGAAATCACAATAACGTAGCCTTTGCGTTTTATTCATTGGCACGAGTAAAAATCATTTGAAATATTTTTTTACGACCAATCATTTTTATGAAACATTTTTATTTGATTTAAAATATTCAGAGCTATATACATCCATACATTATGTTTCAAAGAGCACTGCATTCTTTCTTAATAATTTAAAAAATGAAGGTAAAGTGATTAGCTTTACGCGTAAAGTGTCATCCTAGGAATTGTGAAATTGGCGTCGAGCGTTCAATTTTAAGCAAGATTTTTTTTCCTGTATTTTTTGTGCCCTTTTTGTGGTTCCACATTGCAATATTTCTGAACTGGTGCCTTAGTTGTAAGACTCATTAACTTTTTTTTTAAACATGACCGAAGATTTACCCTAAAATGAATATTTTTGGGCCTTTTCAACGAGTTGAAGATAACTCATTAAAATAAAATCGGATTATTGTTGGGGTAGAGTTTGGTTCAAATCTTGGAACTCTGGTCCGCGAACCCGCAACACTAGCCACGGGACTACAACCTGATTCATGTAACCTTACCTTCCGTGCAACAACAATGCAATGCCAATGCAATGCCCAATGCACCACTAGGTGTGAAAAGAGAAATAATATTATTTATTAAGACAAATATGGTGATTGTTGTTCTACATTTTATTTGCACTACAACAGAACCCAATTACAGTGGTGAATTACATCAAAGAACACGCGGGCTTACGAAATATCACATTTAATGTTTGATTTTTCACCTTGATTCGAGCCCAAAACCTTCTGTCTGTGAGTTGAGCGTCTCAAATACTACATTTCAAAGGCCGTCAAATGTGTTCTACTTATATTTAACGTCACCCTTTTTTAAATACTAAAATTGAGGCGGGATCGAGCTATCTACGATTAAATATTTTATCGACACCATTCACGATGCGACTAATCGTGTACTTAACGCAATATGGCAGCAATTTGAAGATTGGTACGATAATACTTTAGTTAAGTTCACAATGCGTGTATAACGCGCGTGCATTTAATCTGTTTTTTTTTATGTAGCCCTTTACAAGTCTGTGTGGATTAGTAGCTTCCGTCTTCTTGATCAAATACCTTGATGTTGGTGTTAGCACAAATATTAATTTATTTTAAAACAAAATTTTTTTAGGGAAAACGATTTGTTTTGTTGAATAACAATGGTAAATATTACAATTAGTTAAACGTTCAGTTAAACCAGCTGATCACATTATTAATTTACATCCATGTAGTTTATTACACATTATTTGAGACATAACCCCCAACTCTATGGTACTAAAAGTCCTGTGTTGAGATGGGACGAGCAATAAGTTGACATAGGCACATGAGTATACCACCACAAATATAGGATCAGAAACACAAAAAATAATTAATACATATGTATATGGCACATCAATATAGTAGGCAGTAAATTCAAACATTCGTAAAATCATTAAGAAATTTCCTAATCAAATCTCTCCCACTAAATCCATCTTAAAAAAAGTTTTAGCTTTCTGCCGTAATAAATTTCAAGGTACCAACTCTTTGTTTCAATTTTCTAAAGTCAAAATGATTAATACCATAATAATTTAACACGCCGGAATCCAGTTTATGTTACATCTCTGCCAATACAATTAAACTTTGTTGAAAAGCTCATTTAAACTCATTTTCCTCCTCCGTTACTAGGTACATCAGCTTTTTGATGCAAATGCAATTACTATTCAAGAAAATGAAATAAATGGTTTTTTGTAATTTAATATTTTTTTGACTAATTCATTATTTTTATTTGACTTTTTCATTTTTCTTACAATAAACATGGTTTCTCTAAGTAACAAAGAGACCGATGTAACGGTGTTGTCCTATTTCCACGCAAAAGTTGCATTTTTTAAATGCAAAAAATGGATAATGTTCATTGAAGTTGTTTTATGATCTTAACTCAATTAAGGTTTTTTTGAGTTAATTTGTTTTCATTTTAATGGTGCAATATGTGTGTCATATATTTTATTTTATTTTTTGAAGAAGCATAAAATAATAAGCATAAAGTAAAATACCTGAATCAAAATAATTTTAAATTACTTATTTTGCATACAAAAAAATGTTTATACATTTGATTTAAGAGTCCTCACTAAGATTACAGAATGCTGTTTATTTGTTTTCAATGCTTTTATGTCACGTTTTGTTTTATGTCAATAACAAATGCTGTTTTTAAAGAAGAAATACTGATATGAATAATTAATATGTAAATATTTATGTTAGCAGGGGGAAGAGGATCTCTATATTTTAAAGATTTATACAAAATACATCAACCCTAATGATGGACGGTGTAATGCGATTGTATGAATGATATACGTTGGAAAAAAATGCGACAAACGACACAATAGTTAAGAAAACCCTATTTTGCTTCTAACCGTTAAGAATTTCTCTGGAGAGATTCAATAATAAAATGCCTTTCTTTAAAGCTTAAAATGTTAGGTATATAACTATTTTTTCAAACAGTTTATTGTTGTTAATATTAAAGTTTAGAATTTAAAACGGACAGATTTACGATCACTTCAAAAATTACTTCTGTACATATAATACATTCCAATATTGACATTATGCCACTTAGAGAAATGGTTTATTTGAGTGATTTATGCGGACGTTTTTGACGTAGAAAATAAAATGTTTTCGATTTTGTTTATTTAGTCACTCACTGCCAGCCACTACACACAGTTTCCAATCAATAACCAGTGGGTGGATGTTAGTGTGGATTAACCTTTTTAATAAAAATGAAATACCAAAAAATAAATTTCTAACCTACATTCGTACTTTATGATTTAAAGAAAATGATACTCAAACATTAGGTAGCAGATTTTATAGCGCGTTTATCAAAAATCTACCGCATTTAAGAAACTTGAAAAAATAACTTTTGCACTAATGACTAACAGCCCGTTCGTTATCAGTAAAGGTTTTTCCAGGCAAGTAAAATTGTTTATTTTTGTTTGATTATTTCACACGTATTTTGACAAACAAATAAATAATCAAAATTTATGTTAATTAAAATTAAAACATTATTTAATTTGAACAAAAGAAAAATTATTTCACAAATTATTAATTGAAAAAATAAAGAAACATTGTATTTAGTAATCCAATGTTAAGTTCAATCAAATAGATAAAAGCTATTTGTCAACCTTTATTTCTGTACCTCACAGGCAGACGGATGCAAATCCAGAATTTGATGAAATGACAATTCGATTTTCGTATTTAGTTTATGATCATGTCCATGGATTTTGAAAAATTGTAAATCTTGAACTGAAAAAACCAATGTATAAAGATACTGAAAATACAAATTAACGCTTTAAATTATTAGAAATCACTTTGAGAACGTAGATTCTTTAGGTTTTGAACATTTGACGTTTGGATTTGCATTCGCCTGCCTCTGAGGTAAAGGTTTCATTGATTTATTATTTGTATTTCTAAAGAACATAGCGTTTTTGTTATACCTACCTTTAGTATTATTTTTTATTACTATAAAAATTTATATTGTGGTAAGTAAAACTTCCTGAAATATTGAAAAGAAAACAGGATGTCACGATTCACGTCATAAAATTTTGAAACGTGAACTATATTATACATAATATAGTTTTGAAAAAATGTCCTGAATAAAATCAAGAGGATCCTGTCAAAGATATCACACAATTTTTTGATAAAAACAGAAATATTCTCGAATCCCGACATGAATTTTTATGTCATGCGACATGTGAAATTGAATTTCAAATCCATAAACCTCGTCAATCGAGCCAGGCTTTCAATAATATCCTTCTTCACAGAATGCAGCATGTGTAGAACACAAGTTTAGTATCGGGAGAACAGGAGTACAGGAGTATGAGATGTGTTGCAAGAGGTTTCGACAGCTCGATATATAGCCGTGTGAATCATAAATGTACTTGGCCTAGAACACGACCCCGGATAGATGCTTTCAGGTGCCTACTTGAATAAAGGTCTCAGGATTCTACAGCATCAATGCTTGTTCAACCAGAATACTTCAATTTGCAATACGAACAAGGAGGATTTTTAAGTTCATCTTTCGAAAATATGAATTTTATATAACGTCTTTTGAAAGACGACGTTTTTCAAATTAAATTATGAATGTTATTAAACAAAAAGTTCCCTATGTTACTCCGCCACATTCAAACGGTCAGCTGAAAAAGCTCACATGCTTTGTAATCATTATATTTTGGAATATTTTTAAATTTTATACTAGAATCATTAAAAGGCTTATTTTTTTAACACAAAATTGTAAAAATAAAAATATTTTACCTAAACATTTGTTTTTTTTTTTTGGTTGCTACTATACTAATCACTATCATTTAACACTAATCAAAGCATACAACAATGAGGTGAACCATATTTTTGATAAGGAAATATAGAAGTCAAGGCATCCATGGGGCTTGGGACCTGTTATTGGCTGGTTTGAGTGGCCACTTTATACTCTGTTTACTATTTGACATATATATGACCTCGTCTACAATAATTTCAATAAACTCATCACGGACAAAAATTGAAAAATATGTCAGGCGTTGCGTTTTATGTAAGTAATTCAATCAGATTAATAGCACCTGCATCAACATTAATTTTAGTTCTTGAAATGCATAAACAAATAGAAGAATTGAAATAATATAGATGTTCAACTATAGTTAGAATGGTGAATGTTAAACTGTGTGGAAAGTGGCCCTTAAACTAACTTATAATAGATTGTCAGCCCTGTAGATGCCTAGAATATATATATTTACTCTCTAAAATGTTTTTCATCTTATTAATAGCTCATATTAACAGCTCTCTCGGGGCTTAAATTCAGTCTATGTTCACAAAAAATTAGACGAACTCAAAATATTCTTAACTATTATTAATCTTGTTAAAATAAATCAAAGCAAACAATTTAATTGCACTTAGTTTTATACAAATGTGTTAGTCACAAAAAAAGCAAATTAAGTTTAAAAAATACGTTTTTCGAAATCGCAAACAATAAACATAGATAAAACTAGAAATATCAAATCACAATATTTATAACTGTAAAGTGTTTATTTTATCTCCCTCAAAATTCAAAGTATTTAAACATTCAATATTAAAATACATTTCTTTATATTTATCTCAAAATACTTGGAGCACATTTTTTTATTAAAATGAAACATAATATAGCACAAACATTATGTTTTGTTATCTTACATATTTAATCAAACAAAAATTGTTCTTTATCATACGACGGTCAGTTGAAAGCTAATGCCTCCTATTTTTTCCTAATTTAATGAAGTTATTAAAATGAAAAATTTTAATTCAGCGATATTCCTCAAAATTTCTTCTAAATCTACTACAGAAGTTACTTTTGGCGTCAACGCATGGCAGCTGAGTTGCTTGCAAAATGTCCGACATCGAGGTTATAATTAGACAGCGTTCTGTGATTGAATTTTTGAATGCAGTAGGCAAAATGCCTTAATGAAAGACTGAAAAATGTATACGTTGATGCAACAGTGGTCAGCACTATTAGACGATAAGTACGTCACTTTAACGAAGCTGAAAGACAAACCCCGTTGGCTGAGAAAAAGCGGAGCGGCAAGCCATTGACTGCAGTGACTCCACGCAACATTCAGCGATTCGATGACATCATTTGTGATGACTGCCGGATAACAGATGAATTTTGTTGCATTTTCTTCTTCAGTAAAGGCAGTGTGATGACGATTATATGACAACAAGTGGCATACTTAAAAAAATGTACTTTTTACCATAGTGGGATACATTCCTTTGTTAAAAGATGGACCAAAACTGTGGCAGTGGACTGAGATTATACTTAATTGAAAAGTAACAAATTAATTGTCAATAGCGTGGTTTTCAATATTTGTCATTGCGTTTGAATATTTTGACAAATAAAAGAAGAAGAAAAGTAGGCAGCACTAGTTTTTGATTGACCTTTATATTAATTTGATATACAAATATACTATGCAGACTGCCGGTGAATAATACATAATACGTTTAGTAATCTTGTTTAGCGGCATACACAATTCTCTTATTCATCCATCAAAAACCTCTCCTAGACATTCGTTCCTGAGAGTATTTTCTTCTACATATAACCCAATTTATTTACAAAATTCATGTATTAAAACCAACAAGAAAAACCGCTTTATTGTAAGTGAAAAGTATTTTTTAGGAAAGCCTCAGTAAATACATTACAAGGCCTCTGCTATGTATTCATAATTATTATTTCATTTTTAGAAAGAGAAATTCTTTGAAAAAGATATCCTCTATATTATAAGAATCTACCCCTGCTTAAGAAAAACGTACAATTCCAGATAAACTCAACGATACAAAATTGTGTATCTACTACCTACGAAAAAAATATGGCGCTTTGAAAATTTTCTTGTCAATAGAGCTTTCGTTTGAGATATATGTGACCGGCTTATAAATGTGTTCACAATATGTGTTTTGCCCCAGTACGTGTCTAGAAAATATTTTTATAATACTGACAACAAATTGTCCGTAGGCGTTCCATTTTACAAAGGCTCGGACCCAAAAATGTGTAGAATCACGTAAACTTTTGGACTTAAAAGCGATCGGCCTTCGATAGTTACGACAAATCTTTGGAACTTTGATAAAGTAAATACGTATATAAAAGGTTTACATTAACTTACGTATATTATATGTATGTAACAATGTGAATGTTAGGATCAAAAAAAGGTTTTATCGTTTTAGGCTATTGCCGTTAAAATTGCAATAATAAAAAAACGGGCATAAAATGTATCGGAGTTACGCAATAATAAAAAAGTTTTTGTGATTACGACCAGACTAGTATTGTCGTCATATCAGTATTTTTTGTGATATTAATAACTTTTGTTTGTGTTTTAAAACAAATTTCTTTTGAAAAGAGAAATTATTTCTGATAAATAGGATTATTCCATTCCAATCATCAAACCAGAGTTTTGTTTAATTAAAAACATTAAAAAAACGAATGACGCCGTGCTTTTTGTTAGCAGCAAAGAAGACCTGCAATTTTTGGAAACAAAAGTCTACGATGTATGCAAGAAAAGCAATTTGCTTATGAATGTTGATAAATCGAAAGTGATGGTTTTTGAAAGGGGTGAAAATATAACTAAATGTGAGATCAGTGTGAACGAAGATATTCTGAATCAGGTAGAAGAATTTTTGTATCTGGGAAGTATTCTTACTTGGGATGGAAAGACCGAGAAAGATATTAAAAGGAGGGTAAGTACCGGAAACAGGGTAAACGGTGCACTGAAATCTACTCAAGCAAACAAATATTTATCGCAGCAGGCTAAACTAGCAGTTCACAACGGAGTTCTAGTGCCAACTCTAATGTATAGGAGCGAAGTATGGAATTGGAAAACTGATGATAAAATTAGGTTGAATGCTGTCAAAATGCGATCCCTCAGGCAATTGTGTGGTAAAACGATGTATGATAGGTGCAAAAATGTCGAGATCCGTGAAGTGTTTAAGGCTGAGACATGCATTATCGACAGAATCAAGAAAAAGGTACTGCGTCAGTTTGGACATGTAGAGCGAATGGAAAGCGAAAGAACGGCTAAAAGACTCTACGATGCAAATGTTGATGGATGCAGAAAACGAAGAAGACCGAGAAAGACATGGCACGATCAAGTCCATCAAATACTTGAATATGGACATGTCAAAAGTAGGAACAATCGGCGTGCGTGCATGAGAAGATGTATGAATGTAGAGGAAGCAAGGTCTGTATGCCAAGATAGAGTGATATGGCGTTCTATTATCTCTGCCTACCCCTACGGGGAAACGGCGTGATGGTTTGTTTGTTAATTAAAAAAAACTTTTTATAGATGAAAATTGATATTTTTAGCACTTACTTTAAAATTAATATTACAATGTGTTTACTCTGTGTGCAATCTTTTTAAAAAATTCATGCCTGCTGTCAAAGCTTATAAATAAATAAAAATTAAATATTTAAAATCTTACCGAATTGCTAGTGAGCGACTGAAAAAAGATTTTCAGACGAAACCGAACCCGAAACTTATTTAAAAATCACTTTAAAACGTCCGAAATTTGACAATTTTATTATCAAACCTTACGAGTTCACTGTAATGAATGTTTAATTCAAAGTGAAATAAAGAGCATCAATTTTCAAATTTGTTTGTTTTTAGCGCTTTTCGTTTCGTTTTACATATGACTTGTATACTTCCGTAAAAGATGCACCCGAGTAGAGCTGAACAAAATCCGACACATTCCGACCGCGGGTTTTGGCTGAGCCGAAGTTTCAGTCAATTTTTGACCGAAACTGACAGAAAACGAAACCAAAATTTTATTCGGTCATTAAAAATAACATGTGTTCAGTATTTTACGTCCGATCTTTAAATTCTCAGATAATCAATAAGGAGAAGGTAGTAGGTCTTGGATTAGATTATGTATAATCATCATTCCCTTTCCGCACAGAATGGTGCATAGGGCACTGCATTGGTACACCAATAGTAGTGTATATTGATGTTTTTTTTGTTACATGAAGGTAAGATGATCAGTCTTTCGCTTCAGGTACCAGTCCAAGGACTATAAAATATTCTAGCGCGAAAAACACCTTTTAAATAAATATTTCACATCAACTATGCCGGGAATCGAACCATGGTAGGCAAACGCGCCGACTATTACACCACGAGACCAACATTGTTTTGTATATTTGTAATTATTTGTAATTATTAAACATTTTTGTGAACGTTATTGAAATTGGGATTTTAGGTAGGAAATGATTATATTGTCAGTTTTTTGGATTTCTAATTTTTCAGAAAAATCTTTTTTTTTTATTTCTTTAAACATATACAAAAATTAACGATATGTTAATCGCGCCAACCTTATGATAAATAAATGTTCGTCTAACTAAAGGCTTTTTTTTAGAAATCTGTATGATATTTATTCCATCATCATTATCAAATGTGTAATTATTTTCAACTAGGTAATTGGCGAATCAGGAAAATATATTTTTACTAAAACACCTTACGTGTTCTCTAGTTTTTCTAGTCATTTCTACAACCACCAATAGGCCTATATTACTCATGCTACAGCTTTTATATTCGTGGTGTTACCACGAATAAAGAATAAATTATTTTGCCAAGATTTTTCAACGTACTGCAAAGAGTTACTTCAATTGCCAAATTCAGTTTTGGCAGAAAAGATTGTTGGGTCAAAAAACGTGTTACTTAAAAATCACGTTGAAAAATGATACGGTTCAAAGAATAATAGAAAGAAAAAATCAAGGATTCAGATTGTAAATATCTGATCATTTATATTAAAAAACGGTTTTAGGCAAAAATATATGTACTATTAACTATTTGATTTTTAATTTACAAATCCAATAGAAGTTCTGCAATAGTTTAAACAATTTGCTTTGTAATGACTATTTGATCTTCAAACAAATTTAAAGACAATATTGACAGAGGAGTCCGTAAAATTAAGTTTACTTGAATATTGATTAGTGTTTATTTAGTTTCATCTACACAAAATGGATATAAAAATTAATTTGAACACTGTTCATTTATATCCCCTCTTAGTAAATTCACCTTTTTTTGTCTTGCTAAATTGCAAACAAACAACTCGCCGACAGGTTCCAACATTAATTGTTATGAACATATTTTATTTAAACCCTTTTATTAAAAACGTTTTCAATAATGAAAATATATATCTTCATCAACCAACATTTGAACATAACTATCACTCCTTCATTAATCATATTTTTCTTCTCTTTTATTTATTTACATATATTATTATTGTAAAAAAATATTTTGCCAATGATAGCAAATAAAACTATCAGCTAAGAGTAAATGGGCGTAGTAATAATAAGTATGGTGTACACTTGTTTTGGTCTATCTCATAAAATGGAGAATATGAAAAGCCTGAACAGTATTTTAAAAAGTTTGTCCCGATAATATAAACCAAAAACTGATGAAGATATAATAAAAAATTTAAGTTCTCTAAAATTCCATATTTTGACCCTGTTTTAAAAGGCTTATCATCACGAAGAAGATCTTGGGACTTAGAGGGGTCGGAAGAAAACGGCTTTCTTGGCTTTGGAATATCGGACAATGGATCAGGATTAGAACTGTGGAGGAGATGTTTCGTACTGATCAGGACAGGGAAACCTTCCCAATTGGTCGTCAACATCGGGAGATCTGATATGACACGTAAAGAAAAAAAAATGATTTAATCATTACGAAAATGAAACACATTAAAATAAAAGCGCATTTAAAAATAAAATAAAAACATTTTTGCCAAAAATGTATCAGTTAGTTATTTTTAAATAAATAAGTATTGAGTTGGCTGTTATCCTTTGGTTAGTGTTGTGAACTCACGAATCAAAGGTCTAAGGTTCGAACTCATCTTTAACTTAACTTAATTTCAAATTTTTATTAGTGAACTATTAATATATCGTTTAAAATAACTCCGAAAATTAAAATATTTAGGTAAATCATTAAAACGCAAACATTTCTTTAAAATAAACAAAATTGTTAAAATATTCAGTGACTCTTACAAATAAAACTAGTGATTGGTTTTAGAAAATATTTAAATATTTATTTTACTTATCCTGAGATTTATATTTGAAGTTACAGAGTACGAATTTGGATTGTACATAAGGAGATAGTTTACCTACGTCTATTAAAAATATTTAAAACTAAAACTGGATAATCGAGAATCCGAACTCCGTCCACACTCGTCTGAAACGTTTCCAAGTTTTGTTATTAGCACAATCGACAAAAACGTGGTTTAACTCCAGCTCAATGTTTCCAAATCAAAATCGCATAACTACATAAAGCGTTTTTTAATTTGAAAAAACATTATACGTTTTATGCGTCAATGGAAGAAGCAATGAAAATCAATAAATGCAAAAATCTTTTTTTACTCTCTTGAACCATATATCTTCAATCTCTTGGATATATTTCTAAAGATAAATCATATTTTCCTGTGATTTTCACTCGCAAAACTCAAGATATTGCCATGACACAATGTTAAAACTGTTTTTAATAACGTTATTTTTATGGAATATAATAAAAACACAAGGATTTCACTACAAACGATAATTGTCTTACAATTACAAATGATAATGGCGCCACTTAACAGATGATCGATCGGCGCCGATCTACAGGTCGCTGGTTAGCAGGTTATTTATATGTTTTTGACTCCAACACAAAATGACAACAAACACTCACCTTATACTGCGGTCTTCTTACTTATTGTTCAGATTCTTCTCGCGGTCAGGCTCGCTGGAGTGATGAGTTGAACAGGGTATTTGCACTTAAATAGTCGCAAACGATGACACGTTGAATTTGTTTGATTAAATAACTTGTTGTGCATGGCAAAATCCATTTTTATTTTTATTAAAAAAATAAATTAAAATGAGTTTTCAAACCCTTACGGATTACATTTATTCAACGGAATTTATTTTTTAATTCATATTCTATATGAATATACAGTCCCTGGTGTATAAGACTCGACTGTCATTGTCTTGTTTATAATGTTGTATGTGATATTTATTTATTTTATTTATTTATTTATTTATTAATTTACACACCCTACGGACTTTTACATGTATTAGATATTACATTCAAGTGCAGCAGTGAAACATAAGTATGTAAATTAAGTTAAAATTAAAGATAACATAAGAAATGCTAAAAGATACCATAATAAGTAAAAATCAGGAAATGTACCAACATAGGTATATGGGTACATAGAAAAATATTTAATAAATTTACATTTGAAAACATACACACATACATATACATACATATAAGTTTATACATTATTATGGAGATACATGAGAAAACAAAATAGTAAATAAAGAACAATATTAAGAAATTTTATACAAATTAATGTATAACCTTTTGCATACTTAACCTATATTTATATTTATATTGTTCGGATATTCTTGTATTGTGTCCGTGTTTACTACAACTCTTTTCAAATTTTAATTTTTGTATACAATTGCATAAGTGGCTATTTTATGAATAAAGTTTAAAGATTCTTGTTTAATAATTCAGTTACATTCAACTATTTAGTTTTTTTAAGAGTTCTTCAGTTGCTGTTTTATTAAAAAGGTCATATACTAATTTTAATATTTTATTTTGATGTCTTTGTGATCAGTTTATCTCATTTTCTTTTCCCTATAATTTTTGCATAAACCATATATTAAATTTGACATACTTTTAACATTTGCTGCAGCTAATAAAATTCCATCGGGACAACGTCCACATGGAAGATCTGCCAAAATATGGGGACAATTGAACCTCATCATACTAGGAGATCAATAATTATCTTTAACTCAGTTCTTGAAACCTATTAAAAAATAAAGAAGAACATGAGAAATGCTTGATTAATTGCTGTCTTAAAATAGGTAATAAAAAAACCAAAGACATTAAAAAATACGAATTTTTAAATAGATTTATTAATTTATTAAATACATTGTATAAATGTTACTGGGACACCGATTAACTCGGCAGTGATTCGCATCCCTGTTTCTTGATTATTTCGTCTCGTATAATTCCATACGTGGTTTTGCTTCGGGACACCCAAACTATTACAGACTTCCGAGTACCCGCTCTCGGAGTGGCTGGGATTCCCACAATTAGAGATATCCCAGTCAAACCACTGATTATTCGGTTCAGTCCAGTTCAGTACAATGCACCGAGGCGAGAGTTCGACGCTTCGGGCAATCTGTTTCAATACGATCACGAGCAAACGGAATATTTGGAACAAACAGTTTCACAAGACCATATTCCGGAAACTATCACAAGTTTTACTATCCGAGTTATTATTTCTTTTAAAATTTTAAAGCGAACGCTGAACTACAGGGTGCTCGGCAGAACGTTGAACATACAAAAATGAGGAGTAGGTGGGGTCATTTGCTACCTACTCAGCCCCAAAAATTTGACCTTGGCCCCAAGATTTTTTCATATGATTTTTTTTTGTTAAATTTGAAATTTCGTAACTTTCATACCTTTAGCTCCTACAACTTTTTTTTATGGGCGATCTGATTTTATTGTATTTTTATTAAAATTTTTAGTTGATAGGTCCTTTTAAAATTAATATTTGTTTCATAGTATCGGTAGAAACAAAATTATGGACCCCCAAACATAAAAAAATAGTTTGAAAAAAATTTAAAGCTCAACTTCGCGTTGCATTTTAAAAAAACTAAGTGATGGAAGACTTCTGATCTTTCACAAACATATCTTAAGTATGAGCTTTCTAACGGTGTGTAGTTTGTTTTGATATCTTTTTTGGAACTAGAGTTATTTGTTGTTATTTACTAGCCGGATCATTTTGACGAAACTCTACTTATGTGGAAAGTTAAATGTTTTGCATAATTTAATTATGCAAATGTGAAAATAATGAAACAGATTATTACTAGGATGGTTACACAAAGCAGGACTTTTTTTTCATTCTTGCGCAGTCATAAGGAGTGTTTTTTCTCTCCTTCACTCTCTGAGGGAAGCGCCCGACGTGGCAGCGGCGCTTCACAAAGGAGGTAATAATGTTAATGTTTCACTAATCAGATAGTTTGTCCTAATTTTTCTATTGTCAAAATCACTATCTTCAAGATCTAGAACATACAAAACAAGAGTTGAATTCACTTCTTACAAAAAAAAAATTCACTACTCTAACTGGATTCCGCAGTTTAGCTATAAAAGCGTAAAGCTTCATCTTTCACAGAAAGATTAGGACAAACTATCTGATTAGGGGAACATTATCATTATTACCTACTTTGTGAAGCGCCGATGCCACGTTTCAAAGAGTGAAAGAGAGAAAAGGTACTCCTTATGACTGCGCAAGAATGAAAAAAAAACCCTGCTTTGTGTAAACATCCCAGTAAATAATCAATTTCATTATTTTCACCTTTGCATTGATAAATTTCGCAAAACATTTTACTTTCCACATAAGTAGAATTTCGTCGAAATGGTTCAGCTAGGTAAATAACAACGAATAACTCTGGTTCCAAAATAGATATCAAAACAAACAACACACAGTTAGAAAGCTCATACTTTAGATATGTTTTTGAAAAATCAAAAGTCTTCCATCACTTTTAGTTTTTTTTAAATACAACGCGAAGTTGAGCTTTAAATTTTTTTACAACTTTTTTTTTATGTTTGAGGGTTCATAACTTTGTTTATACGAAATTTCAAATTTAAAAAAAAAATCACATTGAAAAATTTTTGGGGCCTAGGTCAAATTTTTGGAGCTGAGTGGGTAGCAAATGACCCCACCTACTTCCAATTTTCGTATGTTCAACGTTCTGCCAAACACCCCGTATAAACAAAAGTCATCGACATTTTTTTTTTCACCTGGCGATGCATAGTACATTGTATTTGTATACTAACAGCAGAGTATCTAAATAATTTATTTCGTTACATAACGGTATGATGATTCAGAAATTATGAAATATTCCAATATAAAAAAACATTTTCATTTTTTTTTCCAATAAATACAAAAAATATTTGGATAAATCATAAATACGTTCATTTCGCACCTTTAGAACGAAAACGACTTAACTAAAAAAATCAACTTTTAGAGAAATTACAAAAAAGTATGTAAATTATGACTCCTTCGTATTCTTTCGTCGATTGTTCCGTACTTTTTAACGTTATCGTAAAATTTTGAGTTAAAAATTATACCAAAGGCATGAATTTATAAAAAAACAAACAAATGCACTTTGATAAATAAGATAATGACATAATTTTTATTAAGTCAGATCAGGTCACCAAACACATGTTTTTATTTATTCACGAAATGACACAAACTTGAATAAGTCACTTAGATTATCGGTAAGTTTGAACGAAACAATCACAAAGCTAAATTGGTCGTTTAAATATTTAAAACAAATAAAGTAAAGTTGCCATTTGTATCGGAATAAAATCGACTAAACTGGCGTTTGGTTACTATATGTTTGTCTGCGCTGCGTCTTTCACACAGCAATATAAACACAACACTTATAGCGACGCTTCCGTACTGAGACGGAATCTAAATTCTCCGAGGAACAAAGAAACTGATGTAACTGTTTTGTCCTATTCCCACCCAAATGTTGATTTTTTTTAAATGCAGATAAAATGTATAGTGTTCATTGAAATCGTTTTATGATGTTAACTCGTTTTAAGATTTCTTAAAAATTAAGTCGTTTTCGTGATAAAGGTACTTATCTATTTCTTCAAAAAACCTTCTTTATTACCCTTTTCTCGCCTAAAGATGCATATGGTACTACGTTGCTACATCAACTGTTTCAAATAGATGAACCAAATAACAATAAGCGTATTTTTTTATCTGTTAACGTGATATATTTATGTAAAAAACAATTTTAGGAAATGCTTTTTCTGGGAAGTTTTCATTATTACCCTTAGTCATAATTGTTTCGAGTCTTGAATCGTAATTATAATTAAATCTTTCGAACTGTTTCCTTCCTCAACCCCCTCATATTCATCGTTGTAGTTAGAACTGTAAAAGCCAAACAATTTCCTTTTCCGCCTACATTATGAAAATTTCAACCTTGCCTTTCATACAACGAAAGTCGTTTTGTTTAGGGTTCGAAATAAACGAATTTGTTTCAATTGCTTTCACCCTTGTGAAGTTAGAATTCAAACGAACTAGCGATGTTACTTCTCAACACATATTTCAGGTTGTTTGAAGCTTTCACGCAATATGTCAAATCTTTTACTGGTTTTAAAATCATTTGATGCTAAACATCTAATTTAATTTTAATAAAGTCTGAGCCTCAATTAAAAATAGTTTTCAAAGAAGTTTATCGGCAGATTGTAAAAGAAGAAAAATACGTTTTACATTTTCTTCCGAGTAATAAAAATCGCGAGAAAAATATTTTTGTATTTTTAAAGTTGTAAAACCTGTGTTTAATAAAAAGGGAACATTAAGCCCTCCGAGACAAATCTCTTTTATGGCAACAAGAGTGTTTAATATTTTGGAAGAGAGTATTGAGCTCTCAAAGACAAAAACTATTTTCACGAGAGGAGTTAAGGACTGGATTTTCCTTAGAGGGAGGGATTTGAGTGTGAAACTCCTTGATGATTTTCCAAATGGTTGAATTTTCTGTTTACCACATGTGTCATATTTATATTATTTAAAATTATTATTATGTTTCTATGTCAATATTATATTTGTGGTGATATATAATTGTTTGTCTGTGTCAACTAATTACTCGTTCCAACTTACCACAGAACTTTTAGTCCAATGTCTCAAAAAATGTGTAATGAACTACTCATAAGTAAAAAACAAATTTATTAACATTTTTCAAGTAAAAACCGAACACAAACAGCCAAGTTAAAAATGATCAAATACTAACATTATGTCATACAACAGTTTTTCAGGAAAAGACCGCAAAATTTCAGAGGAATTTTCCTCGCGGTAAGCTTTTAAAAATTCTAAAAATTTTGAAAAAAGTCATTTTAAAAAAAAGCTCAAAATATAGTAAATCTTTCATTTCTTGGTCGAGCAGTCCCTCCACAAACTCCTACCCCTCTCCTACCCAGCCGCTTCACTTGTCCGCGTTTGGTGCGTATTGCTTCGTTGGTCAAATAGGGTTTTATATCAATTTTTTCGTTATTGAGGAGAAGTAGAGGTTTGTGAAAAGGATGGATGTCCAAGAAATTAAAGATTTACTCCATTTTGAGATCATAATGATTTATTTAAAATTTTTAATGACTTCTTGGAATTTTTTTTTTATGATTTTGTAAAAAAGTTACCGCGAAGAAAATCCTCAAAAGTTTTGCGGTCTGGCCCTTAAAAATTTTGTGCAAAAGACGTTTCAAATTTACTCAAGAAACACTTATCTGCCGTAGTAAAAAACAGGCTAATTTGTGTATCTGTTTTTTTTGTTGTTTTTTTACAAAATGATCAAGTACTCGTACACGTACGTATAACAAATTATTTATTCCGTAATTATCAAACATGAATTTCTGTCCACCACTTATGATTGACGCTTTAAATAAACTTTGTACAGGCTTAATAAAAATAAAACACATAATTATGTTCCCATTAGACGGGTTGTGTTCTGGGCAAATGTTCCCGGAGTTTGATACTGTATTAGGGACAGAGTTCTGTTACATGTTGATTCCTGTAACTCTACACGCTAAGGCCGCACTTTAATTTAAGTTTCGGAAAAGTTAAACGAGGAAAAGACGAAACCCATAAGCTGTAAAATTACTCGCTTCCTCACAGAAATGTTAACCGAGGTAAAAAGTTGAATATCGAGTAGCGTGCTGTATGCGCCTAAAGCCTTGCAATATGAAAAATAAAAATTAAATTATATTATATGTAACTTTTTAGTCACATTTTTGACTAAAAAGTTGAGGGGGGGTAAAACTTTTGCCTTTTACAGTACATTGAGTAAAAGTTAGAACTTTTTTAATGCATCTGTTTTTTTGTTCTATTTTTGAAGCATTGTACTCGTAACAAGTAAAAAACCCAGTAGACCGTAGTTTTACTGAAAACAGTAAACCACATTCAGTTTTAATATAAATAAAAATGCACAGAATCAAAACTTCCCCAAAAGTATGGAAAATTATTTAAAATAAAATATGTTTCCATTTTGCAGATTTTTTTTGCAACAGGTTATTTATTTTATTTTTTAATTATTTTTTTTATATAAGCTTACTTTAAAACGGTTTGATGACTATAAATGATATTATTTCAATAAGCATTGTATTATTGAACATGTAGTATATTGAACAGGATCATGGTAATTATTATTTTGAATAACTTATGTGGCGCCATTTTCGTAATATAATAAATAACTCAAGGGCGCTTTACATAGTAATTTTATAAATAAAAAAAAATATTGAAGCTTTTAAATTTCAAAGGAAAAAAACTTACTCATTTACAAAATTCGGATGCAACACAAATGCGTTTTTACTAATTATTTGTATGTTGGGAAAATAAACTTCGATAATATTTCAGAAAATAAAAAAACAATAGCAGATAGTAAAACATCAAAATCTAAATTAAAAGAAACACATGAGACCCACCCTATCTTGAATTCCATAAAGTGGAATATTGTGTATATTTTGAAGTAAAATAACGTATTTTGAAGAATCTGTTCATTAACGTAAAAATTAAATGTAAATAAAATAAAACACATTTATGACTTTTTTTTTAAAAGGAAAAATAAATATTTGGGTTCTTATGATTCAACCAAATATTTTATTTTGAGGGCCATTTTTAAGGAGTTGTAAATAACTCATTATTAGAAAATGGGAATTGGGTTAAGGAAGAGTGAGATTTGAACTATGGATCTTTTGTCCGTGAGTCTAAGACACTAGCCACAGAACCACAACCCGATTCATCATATACACACATAAAAAAATAAAAAATATGTAAAATGAACACGTGTTCTTACTTTATTAGAGAGGTCAAAACGTTATAATGAAATATTTATGAACAAAAAAAGTTATAATTTTATATTTACGTTCTGAAAAAATATTTTCAAAAACCAAATATGTTATCAACAAATGATTCTTAATATTTTGATTTGAACATTTACACATATTTTCCATGCTTTTTTGTAATAATTAGACTATCAATTTTAAATTAATTTACAAAATCAATTTGCTAGAGAGTGAATATTTCATGTCTACTTGTTTTATGACGAACTCGTTTCCTCGTTGGGACATAAATTCCACTAACTCGCATATCCCACCTTACTACTTTTTCATAGAAGTTGCATGAAAAATTTAAACAAACGTCCTTATGAGATATGAAATATGAAGCTGACACCAACGTGCATTGATAATTTTGACAAAAAAAACAGTCTTGTGCGGTATTGGAAACAAAGAGGGAGGGGGGGGGAGAAAGGGAGGAATTTACAGGGTGGATAGAGTATCGTATAAAAGGCTATACTGAAAGTGTAGAAAAGTAACTAATGCCCAGACGAAGAAATGGGTATGTCTCGTAACTGTTAGACGTAGGAAAACTCGCCAGCAAATATGTTTTTGAAGCAATTGTTAATTGATATTTTATTTATTACAATAAAGTTATGAAAAATAAAAAACTGTTCCATCCAAAAATAAAACTCATAATGAAACCCATTTCATCTTTAAAACCGGGCTGTATTAATCGACTTTTGTAGATGAATATTCTGGTATAAATATTTTGGTAAAAATATTACAAAAAATTGTATAACTGTAAAACAAACATGTTTTTTAAACGTGAAAATCTTGTTCCATTAAAAAGGTTTAAACGTTATTTATAAAATTATATGATGTAAATATATATGGTAACATTCACCATTCTGCCTATATTTGAACATCCATATTCCTTCAAATCTTCCGTCCGTTGAAGTTTGTGAAGTTAAAGAGCTGAAACCTTTATCGTTGCGGGTGAGATTCATATGATTGAATTATTTCACCCACATATTTATTTATTTATTTGACACTTTATATACATATACAATTAATATCCATATAAGGGCGGACATATTGCCTTAAGGCAATTTCTTCCTACCTACCCAAACCGTTCAGTTTGAGAAAATTATAAATACATGGACATATTGAATCTTACAATTTACACATAGTAGGCGACGCGACGCCTGAAAATCAAAACGTCAACAGATAGAAGATTCAAAGGAATACAGATGCTCATATATAGGCAGAGTGGTGAATGTTACTTAAACCAGCCAATGACAGGTCATAAATCCTGTGGATACCTAGACTTCTACATTCCCTTCTCTAGAATGTTCTTTATTTCTGATGTAATATGTTAATGTTAACAACTTCCTAGGGGGTTCAATTAAGTCCTTGTCCAGAAAAATTTGGATGAACTCAAAACATTGTTGGTACGTATGTAAGTAATATTTTTTTTATCAAATAATTAAATAAAAATATATTTTTGAATAAAATGAATTTAAGAATCATACATCATTCATATTGTCAAACACATAAAGTTGTACAGAAAATGACTAAATGTCGAATTTCCCGGTGGAGTTTCCGGGATAATCGATTTGCTGATTTCCTGAATCTAAAAATATTCGCAAAATTCAATTACGCGCCGAATTTTTACAACGAATGGCTCGTCCTCATATTTACATGACGCTGCGCGTCGGCCAAACATATTTATCATATCAAACCTTCAAAATCAAATTCAATTACTTTACCAAAATAACAAAATATTAATGCCATTATATAGGGACAACATATCAAACCAGAAACCCTTGAGCAGCGATTCGACATTATAAAGGTACTCTTCAATAGTAAGAGTAATTGCCTCTTAAACAGAGTTTCACTGATGTAACATATGTCGATCTCCAAAGTGATCATGTTCAGCTGCCTGGCTGCTCTTCTAATCGGCATAACCAGAGACAGATTGGTTCTGGAAGCCAAGAGCCGAAACATGTGCTGACGCTGTTGGAGATAAACATCAGTAACGTGAAAATTGATACTCTATAAAATAACCGAGTTCACAATAAAACCTCTTATCGGTCTAAAAAAATGGGTCAGTGTGAACCCACCCCTTCCAAGTTGCAAACTTGTGATCCTTGACATTAATTCCGGATGATATAGCCATGGATAACTACAATACTCCCTCATGTCAACATATTGTGTTAACATATTAGGTCATTCGAATCTAGCAATAAATAAATAATTAGTAAATAGTGTTAGTTAACATACACTTACACACACCTGAACACTTACTCCCACATACACACAAACACACCTATACACTGACTCTCATACAAATACACATAAACTCACCCTTTTCTTGTACCAGAATTTAATATGTATGATTTTCATAAAGAAACTTTGCTGGTCTCTCCTTTAACTGTAGCTTTTCTATGTTATTATGTCATTGTCGACTGTTTGTTTCTGTAAAATAAATAAATAAACATGTGCATATAACCATTAACCGACTTTTCTCTCTCTACCGGTTACGAGACGTACCATTCTCTTATTTAGGACACTAATTGCACTAACAATCAAATTCCACTATACACCTTCATCATTGTAGTTGCAAAAAAATATAAAACGAACGTGCTGTCAAGACACATGCTATTGGAAGCTAACACCAACATTCACTGATTGTGTTGTTATTTTTATTTTTTGCATCACAACAGGCCAGGCGGCCCGATCACAGTGGTAAATTACATCACAAAACACCTGAGCTATTCATTTTTTTTCAGAAAAATGCTATTCATTTTTTTTGTTCTCATCGGAAATTGAACCTAGAACTTTCGGTGTGTGATTCAAGCGTCTTGACCACAACACCACGGAGGCTGCAATGCATAATCTTATAGAAGCAACTGACAAAACATGTGCGCATCCCACAATACACGCAATCATCAAACTCTAATCTGCATCGGATGTTTCATAGGGTACTGCATTGGTACTTTGAACTCAGATTATCTAAATCATCTATTATAAGAAGGTAAGGTGATTAGTCCCATACTTCAGGAAGCAGTCTAGAGACAATTAAATATTGCGGTGTAACCTAATAAATATTTCATGTCAACCTTCCAGGCATTGAAACTAGGACCTCAAACATGATAGGCGAATACGCCAAACACTTTACTATAAGGCGTTCTCATCTCCAATTAATCGTCTTTTACAAAAAAATTCGTGTGGAAATAGAGTCTAAAACACTTGCCCAGGATTTTTCTCTTTCGCTCACATAACTGTATTTTTCATCCGCCCGGGCACAGACTAATACATAAACTAGAATTGTTGCATTAAAATATAAATAAACAGTGCGCTGATAGAAAACGTGCTGTTAAAAGCTAACACTTGTACTTCTAAAAACTTTGGTATGATGTGGAATTCACGAGCATTAAGCGAAATGGTGGTAAAATAATCACTTAAACCATCCAATAACAGCTCATATGCCCTGTAAATGCCTGGATATCTACATTCCAAATAATTCAATAATTTTGTGTGAGCTTTCTTTTTTACGTATTTATTTATAAATGCCTAAAGGGCTTAAACATATACAGAGGTTATACGCAATTTACAAATATAAAAATACACTTTTAAGTTTAAAAAAAAAAACGTATATGAAAAACCAATTAAAATTTTAGAAACTCGATTATGATTAAATTTTTTTTAGAAAAAAAATATCTTTAAGTTTAATGAAGTTATAGCAATTGCATATATTTTTGGTAATCAGTGTGTTTATTCCCAAGAGAGTGAATTCTAGGGAACAGAGAATTAATGTGCAAATTTAACATAGATATACTCGTTTTAATATATCTTAAATAAAAATGATGCCTCCTATTAAGCACAATTAATTTCCTTCATCTCGGTTGAGATATTAGTCTCCATGAAATAATATAAATTGTGTGCAATTATGAAGCAAGTTTTTGTCCGTATTTACATAATATTTTTTGTTGAATTTTAATTAACTTATTCGGTGTGTGGAAGAAAATGCTGATGATTTTAATGAGACTGTAGGTTTAACGTCTATAGGTCAATAATACACACACGTGCCAAGTGATTTTACTAAAAATCTTGAGCGGCGACCGAAGAAGCTGCTTATCATTTTTAATTATCAATATTTTAATTTGAATTCTCGAAACCGGTAGACATAGAAAAGTCGGTGAGTGGTTGTAAACAAATATTCAATAACATTTATATTTTTTTGTTTATCACAATATGTACATTATATTTAACAATATAAGATCAACTTATCAGACAAAGGACTTTGACTCTTGATAACTAAATTGAATGACAAATTCAGTGCAATGCTCTGGAGTGCATCAACTTCATTTACACCATAGAGACGTCAAAAATAATTGAACACGATCTATGAAAGGACCCATCCAATTCAATTCATTTATTTAAATATAACATTTAAAGATTAATATCCTGAGCGATGTTGTAAGGGGGTAACATAGCTCAGTATTCACCTAGTCTCATAATCTGGTTCAATTTGGTTTTCACTTTCCTGTATAATATTCACCATATTATAAATACACAATGAACATCAACATAATTTCTGGTGTAGAAGCTCCAATAAGAAGAACTTATAAAATCCTCCAAGACTTACTTAATTTCAATACAATTGTATTTATTTATTTATATAAACATTACAAAATATTAAATCTTGCTTAATGCATAATATACATATCTGTACCTCAAAGACAGACGGATGTATAATCGGGTTGTGGTCCTGTGGCTAATGTCTTGGACTCACGGACCAAAGGTCCGTGGTTCGAATCTCACTGCACCCCAAATCGATTCCCATTTTCGAATAGTGATTATTTACAACTCGTTGAAATTGGCCCCTCAAAATGAAATATTTGGGTAAATCATAAGAACGCAAATATTTTTAAAAATTATTATTAACAAAAATAATTTAAAAATCCTTTCGTCAAATGTTCAAAAAAACCCTGAAAAATATTCTTTCTCTAGGTGGTTTCATTTAATAAATCACATTTATTTGTATTTTCAACATCTTAATACATTTATTATTTCATTATAAGACTTAGGTTTTTTCAAAATCAATGCACATGATCATAAACAGGATACGAAAATCGAAATGTCATTTCATGAAATTCTGGATTTGCATGCGTCTACCTTTGAGGTACAGATATATATATATATATATATATATATAAACACATATATATTAATATTTATTATGAAATTTAAAAAGCCAATAAAATAACGTTAACACAAAAATAACTCGTGGGTTTATATACATATATTGAATATGTTTTTTAAAAAAAGAATTTTATAACAATTCCCTAAGAGACGTTAAAAGTTTAAATGTCCAAAGCAATATTGATCAACATGGAAGTAACCCTTCTAACTGGCATAATTATTGACAAGTTGATTTTGTGTATTTAAAAAATTAAGAACATAAAAGCCAATGCTCCGCATAATTTGAAGGTTTTTGTCAGTACCGCAAAAGATATACAAAATTTGACACACATCTTTCTGGTCTTTAAAATGTTGTGACCATGCATACACTGGAAAAATTAAATGGGATAAAGCCATGGATAATATCCACACTCCCTCATGTACATAAATTAGTCCATTTTCGCTCCTGAGGTGAAGCATAATATGGTGAACAAGAAATATCTCCAAACTTCTCTATTTGTGGCCAACTCCATCAGTGTTCTTTAATCAGATCCGCGTCCAGACGTGAACTGCAGACGAACTATTATTGTAAAGACAAACGTTGCTAAGGCTCTCGGGAGGCATCCGTTATGTATGGCCTAGCCAGCCGAATTTCATCCGCTGGATGATGTCTGTCTATTTTTTCACATTCCCTTCGAAGTCCTTTGATTAATTTATTACAAAACCGAATGAATCAAGTTGTGGTCCCATAGCTAATGTTATAGACTTACTGATGAGAGATCCAAGTTTAAACTCCGCTCCACTCCATCGTGATTCCCATTTCCTAATGGAGATTAATTTACAATTCATTTTAAATTAAAATATTGGTGTAAATTATTAATCATAAAAAAAACACCCACAAGACTAGAGTTTTCCAATTTCAGATATGTTTTTTGGGAGAACGTTATAAGTTACATATACATGTTAGTATTTATATCTGATATTAAACTTGGGGCTTTATGAAACTTGATAAAATAAATATAAAAGCATTTCAGTGTTCAAATACGAGAGCATTCACATCTTTTCGCAATGACTAGGCGCTGAGAGGGCGGTACCTATATATATAAAGGACACAAGACGGGCAGGGATCTAGTGGACGTTAGGAAGAGGGGCGACCGTGATCGACCCTTAATACGTGAGCTTAAGCTGCGAAGAATGAAACCTCTTTTTCCATTTATTCAGAACAAATAAATAATTAATTTTAAAGTAAATACCCACGAATTTTATCATCATCCTCTCATCCCTACCGTCAGGAATAAACTGTCTATTTAAGCGATTATGCGCAGCTCATTTTTTTTAGCATACAAATAATGTTTACTAGTAACTCTGTTTACAGAAAAACAAACAAATAAAAGTTATCCCTTATAAATCATTGCCACTGTTTGTATCTTTGTTAAAACTATAAATTAAAATATTTTTAAAACTCGACCAGCACCAGTACTGAGTGAGGAAAATAGCCGATTATTCGAGTTTATTTCATCATGCAAATGCAATATTTTTAACCTATGCTATATTTTTTAAATCTTAAACTCAGTTACAGTAGTTTTTTCCTCCAAAAGTAAGCCTGTAGATTACACGAATTATTTGAACACTCTCAATTTGGAAAACAGCATTTCGAACATTGTTTCCTATGAGCTATTTTTCTTTAAATGGTTTAATTGACATAATATGACCACCATCACTTTCATACAGTCATATTGCAGGACATATGGTGCTTGACGGGCCCGTTTTTGGCATTGTTCGTTTCTAGAATAAATCAACCAGTTGACATTTTAATTGCTGTGGTATACGATGACTGAAATCATTTTGATATTTTTAAAACTTATTTTTTAAAATATTAGAGAATATACATTGCTTCACAATATAATATCCCGCGAGTTTAACGACAATCGTCTTTAAGGTTGAATAAATAGATGATATATATTTTTATATCACAAAAAATAGCAATTAATAATATTATGTAATACTCATTTAATATTATATGTAGGTACAACTTAATAAATATTTTTTGTAGCATACCTGTTAACAAAATCACTGTTTGCTATTACTACCCGTACCCGATAGGCCATAATGCACTGCATTAGTAAAAAAATGCAGCAGCAATTTTTTTAGCTATTGAAATGTGTAAATCATACATATTAGGTTTATCAAATCTTGCTCATCAATATTTATACCCGTCTCTTCGTCAGGACAATATTTATACTTACATTCAAATTTCAAAATACATCTTTTCTTCAGTAGTTAAACAAAAATGTAAATCAAAAGATTTTATGGAACACATGCTATGATAAACTGTCACCAAAGCGTACTTCTGAAAATTGTGGTGTAATTTGGAAAACATTAAGCAAAATTGTAATTATTACTCAGTTTGTATAGGAATCACTCAAATCAGCAATTGACAGACAGGTAATGTTAATAACTAGATTTCCACCATTATCAATTTATTTTTTCATTTCAGTTGAGGTATAAATCATAGTTATTTATTTTGTCTTCTTGAGATCTTAAACTATTAAGGTGCTGTTCTAGCGTAATAAAATTACAGTGTCAGTCTGCAAATATTTTGACAAACTGAAAATTTGTGTTTTAATGTGGCGGCTCTCGTGGTATAATGGCTAAGGCGCTGTCAAATTAATCAGCCTTAAATGTTCTTTGCTGTAATTCCCCAGTGTTATCGGGCCTCCTGGCCTGTTGCGATGCAAAAATAAATTCATTTAATAAAAAATTAACCCCACTTTATTTTCGTTTACGTCTTTTCCAAAATGCCCTGAAAAATATACAATTTTCATATTTCTTCCTCCTGTTGACATTTCAAATATGTTGGCACCACGTGCATGAAAATATAAGGTTTTCCCTTATTTTCCCTTTTGGATGGCAAATACAATTTTAATAGTTGAACTTTACTTATGAAGAGCAAACACACTAGATCTAAAATATACGAAAGCATTACACAAATGTTCAGTACAATAAACTCTCGGATTAAAAAACACTTAAGAATTTATTTCTTTACGATGTTTTTCACATATCCATATCGTAATTATTTTTCCATATGTATTTATCAAATGATGCGTACGTAGGTTAAAAAAAATACTAAAATACGAGTATTCGTAAAAAAAAAAGGTATTCATGCACAAAATTGTCGGCAGCTATTTTTACTTAAGTAAGAGATTGCAAAATATTAATTTTAATGTCTCTACTCACCCATAAATACATTACGACTTTTTTGAATTGACTATGTGTAACGCAATTAAAGCATTTAGTATATGTACCCTATAGGGGAGAGTGTTCATAAATCGTACAATCAATTTATTTTCATCAAATAGAAAACAAATGCAAATCATAAATGTTCACAATGTAATCTTGAAATTTAGATTAAAGAAATCAATAAAAAAATGATTTGAGGCGTAGTAAAAAAAAAAAAAAGAGAATGGCCGTTTTATGAACACGGTCTCATGGAACGGACACAGGGAACTGTGAAGTGGATACAATTTTTACTATTACTATTTTAGAAACAAAAGACATCGAATATTTAAAATTACAACAGCAATGGAGAATATTTTAGAAAAAGAACACCTAAGTTTAGGCGTTTACAGGGCTTATGACCTGTCATCTGCTGGTTTAAGTGGCCACTTTACACGCTGTGTAACATTTACTATTTGTTACCTACTAAACGTCGAGTTATGTTGACTGCCTAGTAGGTTGCACATAAGTTGCTAAATATTTATCCGCGTTGATATCGTTCCGTGAAAATCGTCTCGTGAGAACGTTTTTTGTTCACGCTCGTTCTGAATAAATCTTCAGACTAACTTGGTATGTGTAATACACAGATAGAGTAAAAGATTGTACTTACAGTTTTATTATCTTTCATTCATACAAAAGATACAATATATAAACTTAACTAAACTTAATATAATAGAGAATGGAAATACTTTAAAATCATTCAACGTAAAACGTAAACGTAAAACGTAAAATAAAACAGTTGAGAAAAAGTATGAAATCGTAATAATTAAAATTAAATCAAGATTTTGTCTTTAGAACGTGTGGTACCGAACTCAGCCAAAACGCTTCTCTCGGTTTCCGTCGCTCGGACCTGGCGTGCGACGTCGCGTGTGACGTCTATAGTGTTGCCACATCTATGCTTGAATATCTATATTTCCCCAATTATTCCATTTGTTGATGTAAAGAGATCTACGAAAAGCCGAAAGATCTATCCAAAACAATTCCAAGTTGTGTAACGAATTGACTAATTCACATTCTGGACATCGGGGCTTAAAAACAAAAGTTGATCTTAGAAGATTTAATAAATATCTAATTTTTACTTCTGGCGACACGGTTGGGAATATGAAAAGAAATTGATTGCAACAGAAATGAGACATCACTCACAGCATTAAGTATTTTCAAAATGCATATATGGTCCATCTCCATTCTACGTTTCTCCAATGAAAATAGATTGAAAAATTGCTCTATTTAAAGAAATGAATTATTATCCCTTTACAATCCAAGCAATTATTGATGTGACTAAATTTATTTCAATGAATTATATCACATTATTATGTGATACCTATTGGTAACGCCTGAAAACATTTTTCCAATATTTATGCTTTTCGTTTGATCAGTTGGTTTAAATACTGCGTTACATTTGTATATGTGTCTGTAATGATTATCAATAAAGTGACTTTATTTTCCATAGAGGGTGTAATACAAACTCGGTTGGCTTATTTATAAGTCACTGAAAAACTGCTCCGGAACATCTAAAAGCTGACAAACGTCTTACAACTGTATCAGATACCTCTATGAGGTGGCGATAGGCGATAGAAAAAGTTATTATATATGTATGCAACTAGCGCACATAACTCGTAAAAGGGGCATTTGCTGTTGCAAACCCCATGGCATGGAATGCTCTCCCACCAAAAGTCCAAAACTGTAAGTGTAAAGTGACATTTCAAAAAAATAATTCAAACCCACTTGTTTCTATATCTTTTGAATAAATTCGTAGCATGTGATGACAAAACAATTTGATTTACCTCAATTATAAGTTTTTAGTCAAATTTAAATCAAAATTCATTGAATCACTTAGCAAAGCGCACTTTTTTAATTGTTTTTTGTTTTTGCTGATAAATCATCTGAACTGCCTAACTAGGAATAGCTTTCTCGTTTAAAGGCAGTAAATAATGTATTTTTGTCACAAATATCATTTACTTAAATAAAACAGTTTTGTTCATTGTGATAGGATTTCAAACTTAAAGATAACACTTTTACATATTAAATAATTTAAAATAAGATATATGTATTAACAGTAGTATTACTAAAGCATACATAAGAATATGTCCATGTGTGTCCTAATTCCAGATTGAAAATTTAACAATAAATGTACACAAAAAAATATATATACACTACAAATATCTAAATTCTATGTCAATACCATCAAAACAATAAATAAAATTATGTTTTAAATAAATAAATCTATAAAAAAAAATTAAAAAACATACTTCCACGTTAAGAAGAGTAATTATATTTGTATTTAAAAAAATATAATATAATTTATTTTTTTTTATCATTTATATTACATTTTTTTTTGCACCACAACAGGCTAGGAGGCCTAATTACAGTGGTGAATTACATCACAGAGCACCCAGGCTTGAGAAAAATCACAAAAAAAAATATACCGAAAATACCTTAATAATACCCAAATTCCTAAATCTTAAGTCAATACCAGTTAAACTTGTTACTAGTTACAGTAACTTGATGTATTATATTACGAAAATGGCATTGCATAAGTCATTCACAATAATAATTTAAAATAATTCGTATTTTCTAGTGCAGCAATTTGGTTACAATTACAAAATTTGATGTTTTAATAATATTTCGTGCATTTAAAGGACCATCAAATTCCTTTGTTAAAATATAAAAGTATGTTGTTAAGTTCGCAATGGAAAAATGCGCTGGTTTGTGGGAAAATTTACAGTTTGCTAAAAATAAATTCAAACTTTTACCATTTTTCAATTGAGAGTTTGGAAATTGTAGGTTTCCATTCACAATCAATGCACACGTGCATGTTAGTGACATACTCGTAGTTAAATGAACATCGGAAAATTGTTTGGTTTGTGTTCAACACTCCAAAAAACTTTTTTCGCAAATGTTTGGTTATAAAGAAATAAGTAATTGTGAATGTTAAAAAAAAGTATCCAAAAAGTGAGGATACTGTAATAAAATAATTTCGTATCAAAGAACTTAATATGTATAATTTTCAAATACAAAAACCAACCATAAGTAAAAAATCAAATATATTTGACTTAAAGTCCTCTTTTAACGGTATGACTGTTATGATTCCTACTATTGTTTTACTTTCTTTTCTTTCATTCATCTGTTTTTTTCTTAAAATTTTGTTTAATAAAAATAGCAACGCTGGTAAATTCTAAGTAAGTTCCTAATTATGAAGATGAAACCTCAAAACCTGTCGACAAAAACTAAAAAGTTTAAGTGGTTTATACAAATTTATAAACAAAGAGTTAAAAACCTAATTACTCAAAAATACCAATTCGTTTGAGTTCATTCTTATAACGTCGTTTTTATTTGTTTTAAAGTCTAACTGCGTGGAATCAAATAAGATATTTAGTAAAAATATAAATGTTGAACCAACTTTGCAACCATAAAATATGATTTCATTGGGTTTCGACGTGACTGACATTGTTTAGTCTTCAGCCAGTCTAACGAGGACGATCACGACAAAACCCGGTCATTGATAAAACTTGTAAATAATATTGGAATAAAACTTTACACGATGTTCTGAGCATGTCCAAATATTTTTTGACATGCTGGATTTCCTTCCTGGGGAGTTATTAAGATCCACTTTTGTTTCGACAGAGACGGAAAACATTTTTGAGAAGGAAAATGGAAGTTAAGGCATTTACATGGCTTATGACCCTCATTAGGTATTACGATCTACATTTGTTTCGACAGACCGGAAAACATTTTTGAGTAGAAAAAATGGAATTTAAGGCATTTACATGGCTTATGACCTGCTGGTTAGCTGGTTTAAGTGGCCACTTTAAGCTTTTTAGAATATTAAGCAGTGTGTAAAGTGGCCACTTAAACCAGCCAGTAAAAATTATATGCCCTGATGCCATATGACTTTCGTATTCCCTTCTCAGTTTTTTTTCCGTCTTTGTTACACAAAATTAAGACCTAAATAACTCCCTAGGGAGGAAGTCCAGCCTGTCTACAATTGTTCGGACATACTCAAAATATTATTTGTAGGGTTATATCCAAATTAATTAAGAATATTATTTATTAGCCCGATGACAGTCATATAACCTGGACTAATTAATTCTAGGTGCCAACGTGCGTACTAATAAACTGTATCTCATCCGTACGGAGTCCAATCTCACGGCCCTTGATAGAAAATTATGATGAATTCATTATCCTTGTGCCTTACTTCAGGACATAACGTGTCGATGCCGACGAAGGGAAAATGAGTATCCTACGACATACGAAAATCCTTTGTCAGGAATTTTAAACTAAGGATTCTGACATTAAATACAATTTTCAAAAAATTTGGTTTATAAAAAAAAAATGTGAAGTCCAAAAAAAAAATCAAAATTAAGCAAACAATGTTTTAAATATTTCTGACTGATTTCCTTATATTTTTATTTTTTTAAATTTGTTTTATTTATTTATTTGGAAGTTCAACAAGGATATATAAAATACATACATTTTTTAAGTAAGCATTACTTACATTCTTTATATGTATTCTAAATTATAAAACTCCACCATCTTTCATAAATTATATAATATAAGTGTGTAAAATCAATTTTAGTAATAATAAAGATTAAGTTTAGTAAAAGATAAGAATAAAGATTGAGTTAAAGAAATAAAATTGAGTTAAACATAAGAACTACATTTTTTTTTAAGAAAAGGAAAGAGAAAATAAAAACATAAAATATGTAATAAAATAGACTAAAATTAATTTACATACACAAAAATAAGGATTAGGCATTTGATTTAAGACTCATAGTAATATTTTTTCATTAATCATTTGCTTTATCATGATAAATGTCATTGTTGATTCTTTTTTCTTTTTTGTTATAGCGTCTTAACATACTAGCAAGAGGGTTAAAATGTGTCATATTGTTTGTAAAAATTGGAAGGTAAAATGTATCAGGTGATCTCAGACGCCTACGGGGAACGTACAATGACACATTTTCAACACAAAACACTGAATCAACATTATTGTGAATTATATTCACAATAATGTTGATTCAGTGTTTCATACAAGTACATTATATCTTTCATTTGTCTCCTTGTTTCTAACTTTTCAATTTTAAAATACTTTAAGCGCTTTTCATAACATTGAAGTATTCCGCCCATGTTACACTTAAATGACAAAGAACGAAGAAATTTTTTCAGTACAGTTTCAATTATATTTTTATAAATCACATTATGAGGTGACCAAACAATTCTTCCAAATTCCAACTTGCTACGTACAAGAAAATTGTACAAATAAATTATTGGTGCTACAAATTTAAATGGCTTGAATATTCTGTGTATGAAGCCCAGCATTTGTAAAGACTTTTCTTTGACAATATTGAAATGATTAGAAAAAGTTAAGCGTGAGCAAATGTGATTCCATGATCTCGGATTGTGCTTACTTTAATCCAACAAAAATATCTCGTCAGCTGCAATTCAAGAACCGATGCAGTACCCTTTGCACTATTTGGCGCAGACAGAGGTGTGATAAAATAAACAATAAGTGGTTTGCGTTCATGAATAGCAATTTTCAATACACATTTTTTTTATTTATTTTTTTATTATTTATTTATTTAGTTCTATGTATTACATAGTCTTATATATATTTACAACACAATATTTACATCTATACTTATTCTAACATTATTTATCACTATTATACACTTAGTATCCTAATTTATAATATTGACTGTTTCATATGTACATTTTCATTAATTATATTCACGATTTACTACCTAATATTTTTCACATATATACTTTTTACATTAAATTTTAAATATATTTACATTCATTTCATCTTTTATGCTTTCTGGCATTTCTTCAAATAGTTTTATTCCCTTGTACATAAGGCAGTTCTGGGACATTGCTTTTGATTTCTTTTCCAGTCTTATATTTTTAGATCCTCTTGTTGCATAGTTATGAAAGAACTCATTATTTTTTAGTTTATTTCGAAAATATCTCGGAACTATTCCTTTAATAATTTTGTTTATTTCATTGGCAACATTGAATTTGATTATTTGATCAATTGTCATGATATCTAGAAGTTGATTCATTTTCTTAACATTTGTTCGTCTCCCACATCTTAATATTATCCTCATCGCTTTGTTTTGTATCATTTGGAGTCTTTTTAGATCTCCTTCATTACTTAAATATAAAATACTGGAGCAATAATCAATGTGGGGAACGATATTACTTTTAAATATCAGCAGAGAGGTTTTAATGTCTAATTTATTCCTTATCCTTCCTAACAGGGATACCTTCTTTGCGATTTTCTTACTCGTATAGTCTGCATTTTTTGAAAAAGATAATTTAGAGTCAATCCAAACTCCTAGTATCCATTATCACATAAATCAGTACTGTCTGCGCAGTATTATAAATATTTTTTTAGTGCAGCCCATGGGTTTTATAAGTTCAATACACCTGCACCGGGGTAAGGTTTATAGAGGGTGCGAAATAAAAACAGGAGAATATATTTGTCACCATAAAGAAAGGTTAAGCATTCTTCTCCGCCCGTGAGACCTTGAGTAGCGAATGGCGTTTGATTAGTGTGTATCACATAAACATGTCTAGATGTAAATGTGTAATGCATACATACACACGGCTGATATAAAATATGATCACGTTCTATAGGTCCGCTGTGGTGACTACGAGTATTTCAAGTAAAAACGCAGTAACTGACATAAACGAAATGAACGTGTCTTTAAATTATTTTGGTAATGCGGTCGTTTGACATGGTAAGGAATGAAGAAACAACAAAAAATAATATATATTAAAATCAATTAAAATCACTTTTTTTTTACGTACCACTTTTTTTTATTTTTTATTTGACAACCAACTAGTTTCGGCAATACTATGCCGTCTTCAGGGTTAGTTACAAAATAACAAAACATTTTAAATTTTTTCACAGTGAAGGTACAGTGGGCGTGAATTAAAAAATAAAATAATAAAAAAACAAAAAATAATTTTGTGACAACTGTCATGAAGCGGAAACGATACAAATGGCTGAGCTGCATAGTGCGGATGCCTCTTGAGAACTCTAATCACGCTTGCTAACTTGACTTAAGTACTTTATTCTCGTCGTCTTTAACTCATGGAAACCTGGTTTAAAAAGAAGCACAGGAGCCGACAGCTGATACAGCAGCCGAAAAGCTATTTGTAGACACCAAATATTCCATCTGGGGATTAGAAATGAAATGATGATAAACCCACAAATAAAAGCTGTTGATACTATTACGAGCATCTCTCAGTGGATGATGTTATCACATATCACTTGGTACTAGCTATCGTGCCCGCAGTGCTCTTATTGGGCCTGTCACGCACTCGACGAATGGCATGGGAAGTAGCGAGGAAAGGCGGAAAAGACGAAACATTACTTGTCATGGCGCACGTCATGCTCCTCGTCTTGCCCACCACTCCCTATTTTGTCGGTTTTTTGAGCGCGAGTCAAAGGACCGACAATATGAGCGCGAGAGGGTGGCCACATAATCGCGAGGTCACACTACGCATTGCACGCTTACACAAGACACACGCGTCATTTTTGTTACGTTTTGACATAAGCATGAGGTGCCAATAGAGGAACAATAGAATATTGTAGCGTAAAATTATCTTCTTAATCAATATTTTACATTTTTTCTGCCAGAAATCGAACCCAGGACTAGTACCAAGATAGTAAGCGAATGTGTCTATTTATTTACTATATTTTTTTGTAACTTCAAATATAAAAATGGTTTTTTGGCGGACTTTTGCTAAAAGCAATATCATAAAGCCAACCAAAAACAGACTGATTAAAAGAAGATTTGGTCAAAAATTTGTGCTTCAAATCAAAAATATATATCAAATGAATAAATTCATAAAAAAAAAACTTCATTTATACAAAATAACAGCTGTTTTTAAATTGAGAGATTTATTTATCAATACGTGTAAGCATTAGCTTACACGTATTGATAAATAAAGTACATTACGTTATAAATATTAAAGGATGCAGAATGTGGAATCAGATAATGAGTTTGGAAGGAGAGAAAAACAAACCACGGAAAGAAAATGGATAAAAATACATATTTTGAAAAACGAAAAAATACAGGAAGTTCAGAATTCTGAGGATTTATAAAGTCATGTTTCAGACGTTTCTTGAAGGTGGCAAGAAAAGATGCATTTTTTATACTAGAGGTAGCTCATTCCAAAATCTAGCACCTTAAACGGAAAAGAAATAGATGAAAAATGATGTGCTATAACAAGGAATGGAAAGCGTTCTCACCTGAGAAGAACGAAACAAAAAACCATAATCAGAAAGGTAAATGAAATTCTCATCAAAATATTTTGAAGCGCAAGGGTTGTGAAAAATATTATAAAGGATTGAGAAAGTTTATGCACCGATAAAACCGAAGCCCTCCGAGTTTGTCGCTTATTATTTATTATACTTTTAGGCGGGTTTGTTTTCACTCATTTTCCTCTGTCGAGATCCTAATGTTTTACCAATCTGAGTGTGGTTATCGAGTGGAAACACTCGTCTAGGGTTTTATTTTTATTTCACTCATTAAACCTTTATTTTCATCTGCCCAGACAATTGACAAAAATTGATAAAATCGTGTTTTATGAGTTACTGTGTTTTTCCTTGGGACAGCCGTGTGCTGGCAGCTGCCTGCAAATGTCGTTTGTATTCTAGCCTCGTTTGATCATAACATCACGCCCGATTCTCAATTCCACGGAATAGTGGAGCGGAATTCGTTATGTCTATTTAAATCTTACAGTTTCGGACAATATAAGCAGTAATGACAAAGTGGTGGAGAGCCAAGTTGGAAAGGGTAGATGGTAATAAGGTTGAACCGCCCTCTGTTGCGAATTCTCAGTGTTTACTTTCAAGGCTTGCAATATGCAAAATGGTTTATTTTGGCGCTAGTTACGTGCGTATGTATGCATAAAGTAAGTTGTCAGTGTAAATTAGATCTGCATTTTGGATTTTATGTTTCAAATATCGAAAATACGTTTTTATCTTATATGTAACATGATATTTCAATTTAAAGGAGCATTTTCAACGAGTTGTAAGTAAATCATTGTTAAAAAACGGAAACCAACTAAGGGTAGTTCAGGTTTTGAACCTCGGACCTATAATCTGTAAGTCTGTTACCTTATCCACAAAACCACAACCCTGAAATTCTCAAGCGAAAAATCATAATACAATGTTAACAATCTACATGTATTTGGTGTAAAACAGAACTGGAACCCTGGACGAGTGTTTTTGACTCGATGACTGCTCTCAAGTAAAAATTCTGGAAGAGGTAATCAAATTAGTATAAATCCACCTCATAATGTAGTAAATGGTTGGTGCGTTCGCTCCGTACGCTCAAACTAAATTTGTTTACTGACGAGTGGATGTGAACTGCCATATTTCAATGTACCTCAACTGGTCACCTTGTATTCTATGAAACAAAAATGATCAAAATACACTGCGATTGGGGTACTTATACAGTGCCCTATGCATATTTTAATCAAAATACAAAATACCACACGTTAGATCCATTTTAACATGATTTTATTACCAAAAATTAAACTAGTTTTGTAACAACTCAGGACATCATTTATTACAAATACATTTTTTGTACATAACTTTCAAAGCTTAATAAATTTCTTCCCTCTGTCGTACATTTTTTTACCCTTATTACCATAAAAAAGACAATGCTAAAAAATCCCTCGGCGAACAGAGCTATAACGTGATGTCGCATTAGGCAAAATATGAGATATTTTCAAATATAGGTATTAAAAAAGAAAAAAAAAAGAATATAACGATGTAACTCAAACCTGTTAAAGCAAAATTTGAAATTATTATCTAGGCAGCCCCCGTGGAGTAATAATTCGCTTCATGCACGAAAGGTTCTGGATTCGACTCCTGGCGAAAACACAACAATTACAAAATGTGATTTATCTCAAGCCTGGGTTTTTTGTGCTGTAACTCACCAATGTGATTAGGCCTCCATGCCTGTTGTGGTGATTAATATTAATAAAAAAAAGGTATATAAAGTGTAGCATTATAATATTATGTAGACTTATGTAGCACCCAAGAGATAAATATTATACAAAACATGAAAGTGAGATTATTGATATGAATAATTATTTATTTTTATTAAACACAGTTACTTAAAAAAACACATTTATAATAATATAAACATTTCAATAAAATGTGGAAAACTTGAGAATGAAATTGAAAAGTATTATTATATATTAATAGATACTATATATTATTTTGAGTATTATTCAATTAAAATCTATAACCTACTTCCACTATCTATTAAAACAATTAGTAACGAGAAAATGTTTAAAAAGGCTATAAAAAAATGGATAGTGGAGCTAGGTAGAACTAGAATGGATTGTCTCATTCGCTCACACCAATATTGAATCAACTGCTCCACAAGTGTATAGCTTATGTTAGGTTTTTGTTATTTTCATTGTGTGTTTTGTAATATAAATAATATAGATGTACATAAATACCTTGTTTTTTAAATTGTCTGAATATTTGTAGATTATCTTCGTTTTTTTTAAGTAAGTCTTCTTTGTGTATTCTCAAATGTAATTTTGAAAGGAGTATATTGTTAAGTGTCCTCGGCACGGGAAACCCCAGTGAGATCACATTATTTTAATTATTAATTATACTTTGTAAGCAAAAAATATGAATAAATAAATATATAACACTGAAGTTTTGTATAAGAACATATAATTTATATAAAAAAATAATTAAACGATGTGTGCAGATAAAATTTTAAAAGGAAAATAATTTATATATATATATATATATTTATCTTTAAAAGGTACAAAATAAAAGAATATTAAAAACAATAAAACTCTTTTGTCTCAAAATTAAAAAAAAAAAAAATTCTTACAATAATGACATTTAAAGTCATTTAAAAAATAAGTATTCACGCAAATATGGTACACAACAGTACCTATACAATAGTAAACATAGAAAGCACTTTAATCTAAAAAATGTAAGTAACCGTTCATTATCTTTGAAATGATTAAATATAGTTGATTTATATAAGCTATACTATATGTGAAAAATATCAGCAACGTCGGAATAGTTATTGCCGAGTAGAATATTCAGAATAGCATTATCTGAGTATATGGTTCGCGAATTGTTGCAACTAAACGGAGGTACTTGACGAGGCATTCGTCCAGGTACCTTGAAGTAAATGAGTGCTAATAGATTTGGGAAGTTCCATGTAAAGTAAAAATATACCTTTTAATTATACCTACTCTTGTATATGAAAAGAAAATTAAATTTAATTAACCTCAATTTAAAGAAAATAGAGAAATTCTAGGCATTTTCTAATTTGTCAATAAATCGTCTTAAGAATTTCAATAATATTTCCAAACTTATTTGCAATAACTGCCAACCTGTTAATAACGTTACAAACGTTGGTTTGGTAGTTTTTTTTCAGAACTTTTTTTTTCCTTGTGCGTCTTTGTGGTACATAAAGCTTTTTTAATTGTACAATTTCTAATCAGTCAAACAGAAGGTGGACTATTTTATATGGTAACGTTAAAGTAATATTTTCTTTTATATCATACAATGAAGGTTGTTTTAGTTCTGCTTGTATTTATTTAAAGTTAATCATATCTATCGGGATATTGAGCTTGCAGTTAATGCACCTTAGAATTTTTTGTGAATCGATTTAATAAGTTTAATGTGTGCTTTATAATACAAAGACCATTTTTGAGTACACTACTCTACTTGACTACGAACAAATGCTGTGTAAAGAGTTATGACAAGAGCTTAGGTAAATGGTGAATACAAATCACCATTGCATGATAAGTGCGAAATTCTTAACTCTCAAATACTCCGTTCAATTATCGCCATACATAACAATACGAGAGTTGCAACTATAAATAAATAATGCCTTTTCCGTTATTAACATTAAGAATATTTGCGGATGTTTAAAATAGCTGATTTTTTAAACTTAAGTATCTAGTTAGACGAATATAAATATGTTTCTTTTCATTAAAAAAATTGACTTCTAAAATAGTTTAAGCTTTTCATTCTAGCCTTTAATTTTACAAGATCATTATTACCTCTAGATTATTTAATGATATTTAAACTAAATAAAAATTTATGAAATAAAAAAGAGATGTTAAAAAAAAAAATATATTTGTAAAGCGAGTTTATTGCCTATATGCATTTTTTCTTGTCTGAGAAAAACAAACCATTTAAGAAAATACATGATAAATGTTATGTTTTTTTAAATGAAAAAGTATACTCATTTTCATAAATAATAACTATTTTAGAATAGAAAGTTGATCATCTACACAATAATATAATATAAAAGATGAAGAGAGTAAAATTAGAAAGGAAAGGAAAAAATCTATGATTTAGATAATGAATATTTCAATCGTGATTTAAATGTTAATAATGAAGGAGCGTCTCTGACATAAGAAGTGGCTTATCCCAAAGTTAAGGAGCTACTACTATCAAATTGAGTTACTTGTTAATATTATATTACGACTAATTAACATAACGTTTTTAAAACTGAAAGACGTGGATAATTATTTTAAGAATTTACCAAATGGTTTAAATAAGCATCCCGATGTAAGTTTTTTTGATAATACATATAGTTTATGAAATTTTAAAACGTAATTGGTTTTTTTTTGCAATATATACAATTAAGCAGAAAGTTTTCGTTTAAAATTTCATATCAATATTACAGGAATACAGTATCCAACAGTAGCAATGGTTTTAATAAAGAATAAGAGGGAAAAATCTACGGTACGTAAGTTGAAAATGCAATTTATACTACTGAGAGCTTTTACGAATGCGCCACGTGTGGATAATTTATATGTGACCTGTCCAATATTTTATATTAACTGCGACCTATCTTCAAGCAAAAAACATTCGAGTGTATAAAAATCACACTAAATTTTGATTATACTCTAAATATAAAACGCACAATTGATAGGTTATGATAAATTAATGCATTATTTAAAAAAACGCCTTAAATTTTTCAGAAGAATTCGATTTAAATTCTCGGGAACCTTTAAAGGCCTTCAAATATTTGAGATTTTTACCATCCGTCAGTTTACACCATTTTTCCAAAAAATATAATTATTTTCCCTTCCGTGTTAGGCGATATCAATAAAAATAACTTCTCCCTACCGACATAGAAATATCCCCGTAACTTTCAACGTGGGGAGAAATATTCAGAAACCTACCTATATTAAAAAATTCCTACAGAAAATATTGAATACCTTTCACGAAAAACGGAATAGTAAAAATGAAATGGCCGCCTATTCTCTTTAAGCGCACAGTTAAAGAGAAACTATTCGTCACACGCCAGCAGTCGCGATCCCGGAGTTTTAACACCCATCAATTAGAACAAATTTTGACAAAGTGCTTATAATACATAAACCCGTTGGCGAGAACATTCCGGATAACTGGACCGATTATACCCCGAACAAGTCCAATTCATGGAGCATTTTGGGCAAATTAGCCGAATATCGTGCGTCCGCCGATACGACTAACAACGGCCCGATAAGCGAAACTAAGCCATACGGTTAAAGTTACAATCGAAACGTTCCCAGTTATGGGGGGTTAGGGGTACCTGATCCGGGTCACGGACTACTTGTCGCCTTAAAGGCCCAATTTCGCTTGCCGAGGCGGCAATCGTTACGAACACCTGCTCTGACTTGTATGCAAAGCGGACTCCGGTGTATCCGAAGTTAGACGGTACTTTGCGGGACCTCTATATTGGTAATGTTAATCTAGTCTATGATTTTCCGCCATCGTTACCGTAGATTTGTCAATAAATAAATCTGGGGGCCGCCCTAACTGAATTTTGGATAGGCCTAGCGACCGTAGGCGTTGGTTGGCACCGCCGAATCTCATCTCATATTTACCCCTACATTATCCGTTTCAGCAAATACTCTCAGCCGCTCTTCAAAATTAAGGCTCCGGTTCTTAAGCAGGGCAACATACTAATTCCACCTCTGTTCTTTAAAATATTTCTAATCTGCATTTTAGACACGCTTTGAATGCTCCTTAATGAGGGAATATCTGTATTGTGTTAAGTGACAGAGTGACGAACAAAGAGCTCAATTTGCGAGAAAAATCTTATTTTAAATAGAACCTGAAAATATTTTTTATTTCAAAATACGCCTTTAATAAAATGCGGGACGTATTTTCCACGTAGCGAGTCGTTATTCAAAAAATGAATTTTCCCCAAAACGATTTACCTCTCTAGATCTTTGACTCCCGTTTGGTATTTTTCCGCTATATTTTAGGACAAATGGCTACTGATTTGGGCCCCATCCCCTCAGGACTGAGAGGTATATTTCAAAAGGGACGATACTTAAATTCCAATGTCTAAGCGCAGGGCACTAGACTATTTCTAAGTGTGCCGTAAGGCGTCTAAAAGAGTTTAAAAACTTCATAAAGAACCTACGGAAGTATTATATTTATGGACGCCCTCTGACGCCTTCACATCACGAAAATGTGTATTTACTAACATCAAACTTTTCATTTTCTAAATTTTTACGTAATAAAATTCTCTCAACTTAATTTTTGCAAACTGTTTTTTTTACATTCATTTCTTAGTAATAAAAACTCTCACCAAGTTTCTTTGTTATGAAATAATAAGTCTACAACCGTAAAAATAAATCTCACGTCTAAATTCCTCGTCTCGTCATTAATTAATTTTGTTTTAAATTCCGATTTAAATATTGGCAATATTTTATTATTTCGTTATGAATAGTTTAAGTAGTAACGATTCCGTAAGGTCGCAACTTTAGTAATGAATGTTTGAAATAAAACACAAGCTGAATGCTGAAGCTTTGATATAAAAAACTTCCTGGCCTTGTGAATGTAGGAACATTGCGTGATAAATATACTCTAAAATGAAAACCATTTTTCGTTGAAGGAAAACTAACTTGCCTGAAATATATACAAAAAATTGTAGGCAGTTTTTACTTCTTTCAAAAAGTTCATTCTATTTAATGAGATTAAGAAACGTTGCTAATTAAATCGTCAAATAAACAGCCTTTTTCATGATAATTGAAGAACAAGGCTTAGATCACGTAACCTGATCTTTAAATCTTTAATTCTTCAAATATGTTATTTCAGTGCACAAATAGTAAGAAAACGTATGTTGAAATATAATAAATTCAATGAATTAAAGAGTATTTTGTATATTTCGAACACGCAAGCATGATTTCGTTCTAGATTACGTCTCACAAAATAAACACCTGCAATTTAAAGTGATTTTTAAATATTTTGTATCCTTGATATGAAAGAAAAGCGTAAATATTTAAGACAACTTTAATTAACGTAAGCATTTAATAAAGTTAACAATTTAAGACTCAGTGCTATGCGGAAAAAAGTCTGCGCTTTTTCTAAATGAAATAATGTGAAAAAAATATATAAATTAACTGAAATTTTTTAAAATGAAATTTTTACTTAATTTTGGGTTTGAAAATACAGTATTTACCTCAGTCAGTTTTGTTCTAATCTCAACATCAATAAACAGCTTACAAAGTTTCAACCAGCCAAAGCACTGAACAAAGTTTCAGTTAGTTTATTTAGTTGGCCAAAACTAACCAAGGACAATGTTATTATAACAATATTATACCACTCTGTATTTCAAGAGATTGGGTATTCTTTAGAAATGCTTTCAAGTATCTTGATAACCTAATAAAAGGCCTTGATTGAAATAGCAATTTGGTATTTTTTCTAAATGGTGCTTTGTACAACTATTAAAATTTTAAACTTTTAGTCACGTTTCTTTGACGCAGCGAGAAAACTAGACTCTCACCCAAGCTACCACAATAAGATTTAATCATTTTAAAAAAAGAGCCATTCCTATTCTTATTTTTAGAGGTAGAGGTCAGTGCTTTACAAAATCCTGACGTTACTACGACCTACGAATATCTATTGTGACGGGTCCCCGTGAATAGTTCTCGCCCTCCAAGCCCAGGTCAATAAAGAGCCTGGCTACTGTGTGGAAGGCGAGAGTTTACATTTTGCTAAATCTCGCCCTTCAAGGGAGCTGGTACTTTAACATCCTCAGGTTTAACCAGTGGTCCCCCGAGGATGAGGTTCCTTTTATGATGCAAAGCATAACACTCGCATAAAATGTGTATTGGTGTTTTTAAATATTCGTTGCAGAAACAACATCTAGACTTTTGGAGAGGTTCATTCTAGCAAGGTGTTGTGTCCTATAGAAAAATGGTAAAATATATCACTAGTACAAAATGTTTATTTATTTTTATTTATTTATACATACATTTTATACTAGGCAAAATGGCAAAAAAACAATCTAATATTAATATGTCTAATGTTGCAATCGGTTCCAATATGAACAAACGCCTATTCTAGGAACTCGATTTATTGCGGCAAATATTTTTATCGAATATAATTTTAAATACTATTAAAACAATAGAAACAGTTGTAGCCCAAAAAAAAGAAAAAAGTAGTTTACGTCAGTAAAATAAAAAATTAATTTATAAATGATTCGATGGAATTGCGTAATATTAAACAGATTAAGAAATTTTCTGATTCCTTACAAAGTCTGTCAACTAAATCGTAATTATTTTTTTCAATACTGTTGGTTTTTCAGATTTCCAAGCACACGGTATCAGGTTATATAGTTCTGGAAGTTATAAAGAAATGATTCTTGGAATAGTGTACGTTTTATTGATATCACCAAATCGTTTCTTGCTGTATTTCTGGTTGGGCGCGCATGACTAACAATCACCTGAGTGCTCATATTTTTGTGAATGTCGAGTATGACTTTTTTATGTTGATTTGTCTTAAGTCAAGGACTTTTAGGGATTTGAAAGGCTCTTCACACGGATGACCGTACGATTTTTGCAATATTATTCTTAGTATTGATTTATGTACCATAATCAAGGAATCAAGAATAGTATTGGCAGCTCCTCCCCAACAAACTGAAGTCCAAAACAAATGCAAAAAAGATTGCAGCAATTGAATTAAATTCTTAAATCAAGAAGCTTACTCTTAATATTTTGTGCCGGGAGAGAAATGGGAAATAGTTCAAATCGTATTACAATAAAAAATGCAGGGAAAACGCAGTGTAGAAAGAAGACTGTCTCTTGGCCTAAAAAAATTGAAAGAATAGTCCCACTTTAGCTTCAAATCCTTCTTCAAACCCTCTGCTAGAAAAAAAAATACCTTGGTGGTAGTCAACCTCTACCGCAAAGTGGTACAGTAAGAAGTTGAAACTTAATGGAGTATAATTAGGGTTTTTTTCAACTTCTTATTTTTTGTCAAACTTTTTCTGCTTTTTCAATATATCCTTTTGCCTCATATTCAATCGCTAGTAAACCGTTTCCAAACAAATATATTTACTAACAAAATTTGTTGAAAATAAAAAAGGGAAAATAGAAACAGGACAAACAACACAGAATAATAAAATACTTATTATTTCATATCCGTATTCAAGAAAGAGAATATATCATGTTCACAAATAGTTGTTAGGTGTCCTTCAGCATTAATTATACATCCAGCAATTTGTGATTAATTTCTGATGATCTGATAACAGTGGAAATTCGGGACTAGAAAACCTAACACCTTCTTGAGTGGGCAAGTATGGTTAAGATTTTCAAAAGGTTTTCGCGGTAGCTGGATAGCCCACCACCAAATTTAATGCGCGATTTATGTTGTCATCCGTCACATTTAATAAATATAAAATATATACATCTAAAACAACTAATTTGATTTAAAGAGTTAATAATGCTTAATTAAGTGGCGTGTTTGTAGTTAAATAACTCTAAAATGTTAAGATAGGGAGACATTACTCAAAAATAATTGGTATGTGCTTATTATAAACCACATTAAAGCAACTGCTTATTAAATATGATAAATTTGCTTAGCCTTCCTATCTGCGTCCGTTTTACGAGGATTTGTCAACTATAATTAGGGGTAGAAAACACATTTATCTTTCTGTAAATAAATTAACGGATTCCGTGTGTCATACGGGGACATTGAAAAAGCGGTAATATCATCCTCTCCTATAATTAGAGTAATCCTTCTAAGCTATCACAATAGAGGCGAAATTGCTTCGGATAATGTTGTTTGCGGAAGTGTCTCTAATAATATGTATACGAAACTACAATTATGCCGAATAACTTTAACAGTTTATTAAGTTTGTTTAATAAAGGGTAATTTTGATTATTGTAATGCGTGGGCATACTCACGTTCGTGCTGATGTTGGCTCGATTGCGTGGGACTGTTTCTAAAATTGCGAAAAAGGTTTTCGAATACATAGGATTGTTCCAAGAAGTGAAAACGTACATTATAAAAATAATTGTAAAAGTGTTAGTTATTCCTCTTATACAACTCGAAACATAATAAGAGTATAAACGTTTCAATTTTATGAAATTACACAGTGTAAATAAATATTTTAAAATGCACTTTTGTAAATCTACAAATGCTCAATTTGCGGAATGGTTTTATTATGTTATGAAATGTTTTTTGTTGTTTTGTTTTTTTTTCTTTGTTTATTATTTAAAAAATGGTTTTAATTTACAACCAAGATTAAAAAAAACATTTTATTCAAAGATAACGTCAAATTTATGCGCGCGTTTTTTTGCTATTATGGGCTTAAAATCAAAATGAGTCCTTTGAAAAATAGTTTTCAAAAATGTAAATTTGATTTAAACAAACAAAAAAATGGTTGCATTTACGCGAATTTTTTCTAAAGCATAAAATGCATAAATTTAATGTCTTTATAAATAAATATTTGATTTATTATTATTTACCGAAATATTAAAATTTTCAGACCGTTTTTGAAAAGTCGTAAATAATTTGTGCCGAAAAATGGGAATTGGTATGTGATAGTAATGGATTAAATATCTCTGATATGTGAGTCCACAATACTACCATGGAACCAAAAATTGGTTCAATATCTAATAATTTATTACGTACTAAAAATAATTTATGAACAACATTTGACGCTTATTAAACACTTTTCTTTCTAGAACTCCATTTTATTGAGTAATATCAATAAACATACCTTTGACGAGCTTTTCTTTTCTTCTTTCTTCAACAAACTTTTATTGTGATAAGACGTAACGCTTTGCATAAAAATTCCATTGTACATGATGATCAGGAAATGGAAAAATAGTTATGTTTTCTTTTAATTAAAAAAAATAATAAAACATCCCTAATAAATACAGACTTTTTAATGTCTACCGGTTTTAATGACATGCTTCTCTCTTTGTCAGGACACTAAGTGCACTATCTTGGACACCCATTTTACACTTTCATCATAGTAGTTATACAAAAATGTATAACAGACGTGCTTTTAGACGCATGACAACAAAGTGCACGTTAATAAAAGTTTTTTATTAATCCTTTAAATAATAATAATAAAACACATTTACCTAACGTGCAAATATATAAACAAGGATGTGCGAGCATTGTTACAATTTAATGCCATAAGTATTATTAAGTGCAAATTGAAGATTTATGTAGGTGATTGATAACAATCTAATTAGAGATAAATAAATAAGAGAACGGTCTCAGCAAACTCCGGTGACAATTTTCATTAAACGGAGGGGATACGGTTGGCTTAGCCATGTGCTGCAGATGCCTCCTAAGATGCTTACCTACTTTACAAGGCGTCAGGTTCTCAACGTCCTGGATGTCTATTGCTGACTGTTTGTCAGCAGTTCTAGTCAGAACTACGGGACGCAAACCTCACTTGAGAGGATACACAGGAGCTGGTAGTGGACAGAGATGCTTGGAGGATCTTTGTGAATACCATATGCTCCAACTAGGGAGTGGACATGGAATAATGATGATGATAAATAGTATGGACCCCCATTTTTGGATAGTTAAAGAAGGTACAAATGAAAACAACTTTACAAATATATTTTTTTAAAAGGAATAACCCGCTAAGCCTCTTTTTTGTGGCTTGTCGGCTGGTATATGGAAGGAGATAATGAGAAATACACCACACTACCCCGACCAATTGAGAACAAATAATACTTGGATATTTTTCTTACAACTGGCGGGAATCGAACCCGTGACGCCAGTTTAACAGTTGGCCGTCTAACCAACTGTGCCACTATTAAATGTTATATTTATCAACATATTACAATAGAGATCAAGAACATTTAAGAGAAGGTAATACAGAAGTCTACAGGGCTTATGACCTGTCATTGGCTGGTTTAAGTGGCCACTTTACACACTGTGTAACATTCACCATTCTGCCCATATTTGAACATTTTTATTCCTTCAATGTTTTCATCTGTATATGTTTGTGAAGTTAAGGAGCTGAAACCTTTATTTATGCGGATGAGATTCATCTAATTGAATTATTTTACCTACATACTAGGCAACGACTGAATTATTTTTTTTCAATTTCTATACTTCTTCATGGACCAGGTGTATTTATCAACAATATTTTGAGTTTGTCCAGATTTTCTAGAAAAGGACTGGATTCAAAAATTTGGACAAACTCGAAATATTGTCATATTTATTGTTGATATAATTACATATTATAACAGAGATAGAAAATGATTTCGGAAATGTATATAGAATTCTAGTTAGTTAAATTTATTTCAACAGAGAGGGAAAACGTTTTTGAGAAGGGAATATGGAAGTCTAGGCATTTACAGGGCTTATGACCTGTCATTGGCTGGTTTAAGTGGCCACTTTACACACTGTGTAAGATTCACCATTCTGCCCATGTTTGAAAATCCACATTTCCTCAACTCTTCCATCTGTTGACTTTTGTGAAGTTCGTTTTCCCTCTCTGTTGAAATAAATTTAAATATGAACAGATCCCTAGGGAGAAAACTCAGCCAGTGTGCAAACATTTAGACATACTCAAACATTGTCTAGTTCGTTAATGTTAAAGTGACGACTTTACACCCTGTGTAACATTCAAAGTTCTATATTCGTTACTTTAATTCTACCATCGGTTTTATTTTTAACAAGATTTTGACTTGGGTATCCGTGAGTATTTATTCAAAAAATTTTTTGGTCCAGTAATTATTTCAGCTATTTTGTCCGAAAAGTAACGTTTTTGTTTTCATATTCAAACATTTATTTTAAGATATGAGGGTAAACAATTTATTAGTTATCAAAGATAGTAACGTGTTTTTGTGGTTCATAATTCAACCCCCAAAATACTTACGCTCCGAAATAGGCTATTAGTATCGCTCTTACAGATCCGAATAATGTGTATTTATTTCGAAAACGCTCCATACATACTGTATTTCCAGCCTATATACACAAAAATCATCTTCATCAAACCGTAATTCAAATCTGATCGTCTACAGGGCTCTGCATCGGTAAAGTATATGCAGTTTATCTCGATAATGTGTTACAGGAAGTTAAGGTGATAAGTTTTACGCATTAGGTGCCAGTCTAGGGCCAGTGAAATACTGCGGTGTAAAAAAAATATTTTATTATGACCCCTCCAGGAATCGAATTCGGGACCTCATTTTTGTTTGTATGGTGACTTTGCAATGCAATATTTTTATGATGTTGGTCTAGCGCCGGTGCGTTAGACTGATCACCTTACCTTACACGCCAGAATAATGTAACTTTTTTTTATATATTCAATGTATTCAAATTAGAGGATTACTTTTTAGGCTCACAAAACTTAGCGCTCTAATGATTTACTAGATAACTCAAAATCAGAAAACGGGAATCGAGTTGCGACCACAATTTGATAAAAAAATGTTATCCAATGACATAAAATTGAATGGAAATTAATGTCAACTTTCTTTACCTTAATTGAACGTGGTTATGCAGAAAGCAGCTAGCCAAACAAAAGTTAAACTGAGATAATAGCACTTTTGTGGAAAGAGCGAATAATCATATTTAGATTGTGTTTCATTTTAACAATAATGTTTGTAAACAGTTTTATGTTTTTTAAAACAGCCTTTTTAAATAATTTATAATATAGGTAATTAAAAGTAGTTTGAAAGTATAAAAACATGTCAATGCAGCAGAGAAAAAAGAAAGAATAACAGGTATAGCAAGTAATCTTTAAAGTTTGAAAAAGCAATATAAAAAGAAAATTTTAAAATCTGGTTTAAACCAAGAAAAGTGGATAAAATTTCGTTAAAGCGATTCTAGCAGTAATACGAATTTCAGAAAAGAAATTTGATTAAAAATATATAATCTACTATACTTCTATTAACTAGGAGGAAGGCATGTGTCAGGCATCGTGTCGTGAAAGAAGATTGGCCGGCTGTCACCGTGCGCGCCACCTGAGTGTGAAATGAGGTTTCGACTGTTATGTTGGTAGCATTGATCTCCGAACTACCAATTTAGTGGCAAGCACTGGAAAGTGTTCAAGAACCTGTACAAGTATGTAGGAAGGGTGCTATAGTAATTATACATGCTACCCTAATTGGGCACTCTAAATGATTACATTCATTATGATTACAACAAATAAATGTGCCGCGTTTATTTTAAGAAAAAACACAAAAAAAAACATTTTTTTTGGTAGGTTAAATATTATTACTTATTACTTTACTTATTTTAACCATTAGATACGGAGTATTTTATGACCATATCACCAACCCTAATGAGTTATTTTTTAAACTCTATTTAACAATTTTAAAATACATAAAACATAATATTGAGGGCTAGTTTCGTAGCTTTATGATAACAACTTACACTGTTATATATTATGAACTAAGGACATATTTATTTATTAAAAAATTATTGCATAATATAAGTAAACATATTTTATAACAGGGATTTTTTATAAAACTAGTGAATAGAAAATGAAAGCGGGGTGTTCTCTGTTCTCTGTATAGTCTCTATCTAACATAGCTTAGCCTGTTCTCAGATGGAGATTTGTAGATATGTTCGTTCATTTTTTGCTGAGATGCAATTTTGTATTTTTTTAAAAATATTTATAAATCATATAATACATATGGATTACATTCACAGAAGTTATAACTCAATCCGGAACATTAATAATATTAACATGAAAAAAAAAAAAAGAATGGATTTCTGCGATCAAATGTGGACTAACTGGTAAATTATTTTTTGGTATGTGTATTTTTTGTACATACACTGTTGAATGGGAATGTTGTTAATGTTGGGAATGTTGTTAAAAACGTAAAGTGGCCACTCAACCCAGCCAATGACAGGTCGTAAGCCCTGTAAACGCTCGAATATCGATAATCCTGAATTTGAAAAAATTCTACCTCATCTCTGTAGGAATATTGATAAAAAAAAAAAAAAAAAAAAAAAAAAAATATATAACTGGTAAATGATTAATATGTATTTATAAATGAAAAATGTAATAATGTATAAAGTATCAATGATTTGTATAAACTTTTTTTTTTTTTTTAAATAAATAAAAACAACGATAAAAAAAAATATATATGTATATATGTGTGTGAATGTATGGTTATGAATGCATTACAAGTGCCCCGACTTAACACGGATTTTCTAGCGAGTCGGAGCAAGTTCACAGACATGGGTTGTTCCTGGTTGTGTCACTATAAACTGTGTCTCTGTCCTTAACACATGTATGTTTAATGTAATTAATAATAATAAAAATAATAATATTGAGAACAACGAAGAAAGTTTAGCACCTTTATAACTTAGTATAACAGCAATATATAAGCCAAAACCTTTTCTTACACAAACATAATAAATATATAAACACGCTTTCAAGAATGAAGGAATTGGTCAATCTACTAAGGGAGATAATATCGTTAACACCACATCCCCCGCAAACGATGCAGCCATAGTGAGTGATGATTAGAACATATCCATCTCAGTTAGTAAAACATCTGGATGCCTAAGTAATGTCATATTGTACGATAAACACAGACGTATGTGTATCATGGTTGAAAGTTGGTTGACAGGTCTTGATTAGGATGATGCCAGGGTTTTAATAGGTTGAAGCTAGATCCTAATAACCTTTAAAACGGTGATTCTGGAAATACAATAATTATCTTTTGGGGGTCATGGGTTTTTAATTTGTAATAAATGTTTGAAGCAGGGTGTCTTTAAAACTTTCATGAAAAGTTTATCTGTACAAACCATTGTAAAAAAAACCAATGGAACGGTGGCGAAGGCTTTGGTTTGCCCAATTGGTCTTGGTTCTCTCCCAGGAGTACTTAAAGCTTTTGAACTAACATACTTTAACACCGTCAAAATTATTTAAAAAAAAGAATTAATGATGATACACAAATTTACTTTTTGTTCTTAGGTTTGCTGACAGTGATAAGGGCGGGGAAAGTAGTAAATGTTATATTTTATTATCGCGAATCGTTTATGAATAAAGATTTTTTTTTAAATTATTTTTTAATTACCAATCTCAAAATTAAATTTTGCTTTGTAAAGGGGATAATGAATCGTGATTTAATATTTATATAAATATATATTTTTTAGATTTTTGTAGGTAACAAAATATTTTTCAACATTCGATGGTGGTTTTTAACGTAATTCTAAACAAAAATATGAAACTAATTATTCATAAATGGCACTTTTGTAATTTTTTATTGAAAAATGGCATTTTTACGTTTATTTTCAATGGAAATTTTACAAAACATTAACACTTAACTAACAAAATACTAAATTAAATTGTTTTGGTATTTGCTTCAAAAGAAAACTTACGGATTTAAAAAAAAAATGTTATGTTTATTGTAATAATGTAGTTATGTAAGAAATATTTAATAAGTATTTGTTATAATTGTAAATATATTAGTTAATATACAATGTAATATTAACTAACTTAAGTAAATAAATATAAATATATATATTTAATAAATGCGTCTTGTGGTATTACGTGCACAAATTTTAGCTAATTATAAAATTTTCTTATAAACTATTATTCCCTTGTAGTTTTGTTAGGCACCTTTATGTTATTCATTAAATCTTAGCCTAGGATCTGAAATCTCAGGGTGACTATTAGCCTTATGTTTAGATTGGGTCTGAGCAAAGGAAAGCATTATGGTTATAGGACGAAAAACAATGGTTATAGTTAGACAGTGGATGGTGGCACAGAACAATGCGTTAAGTAAAATAATTTTAGTAGATAAGACTTGTTGGAAGTGAGAAAATTCATAAAAACAGATTTTTTTTCTGCTTAGAGAAAAACTAATTCAATTTACTTTTCAGATGAGTTTTAAAGAAGTTGGGTGCATAAACATTTGCTTATAAAAATAGTCTTTACAATTTTTTTAAATATTTTTAGTCACAAATGTTTCTGATGATTTTTTCTGTTATATTTACAGATTTCAGAAATTTTAACAATAATACGAAGAAACAGAATATGAACAAGAAAATGTTAAAAAAGAACATAAAACTATGTAGCAAAGACAAAAAAGGACAATAAAATAATGGTATACAAAATGTTCACAAACACGATCAACATATAAGACTTCGATAAACATGCCAATCCATCTTCAGTTCACACTGTGTTAATGGCGAAGAGATATTCAAAAAGCTGAAAAATCTTTCCCAAAGAATTTCAAGTTGTGTGATGAATTGACTAATCTACACATTTTGAACATTGGGGCTTAAAAATAAAAATTGCATTTAGGAAATTTGATAAATTACTGATTTTGACTTCTGGTAACATTGTTGGGAATATGAAAAGAAATTTATTGCAAAAAGAAGTGGGACATCATTTACAGCGTTGAGATTTTTTTTAAGTGCATATACTCAATGAAGACAGATTGATAGATTGTTCTTTTTCAAAATAGGATTAATAATCCTTTTAAAACCCGGGTGATATGATACTTTTCTGAGAAAACGGTGTTGAACAGACTGTTTTATATGATCAATATAAGTCCTATAGAATTGAAATCAAATTGGAAAAACATAGTCTAGATATCGTCAAACTAGTAAGCAGTAAAGAGTTTTTATAATTTCAATATTTTTGAAGTCCGCCGTCATTCTATTGATAAAACCAAAAAATTTTAGATATTTTTTTGCAGTATCATCAATTACGATAAGAGAGTTTACTAAACTATTGAATGCCAAGATGCCTTATTGATGAAACTATTAAAAGGGAAATATTTTTTTGTCGGTAGTTGAATTGAATAAGATACCGGACGCAGCACACTCCGTTGACAACTCTCATCAAGCGGAGGTGAAGCAGCTGGCTTGGCCATGTACTGCTAATGCCTCTTGAGAACCTTAACCACGCTTGCCTACTTTACGAGGCATCAGGTTCTCAACATCCAGGACGTCCACTGATGACTGTTCGTTGGGAGTTCATTTCAGAACTACGGGACGCGAACCTATTTGGAAGGATGCACGGGAGCTGGCAGCCCACAAAGATACCTGGAGGATCTTCGTAGACACCATATGCTCCAACTGCGGATATGAAATGAATTGAATTGTATAGGTTTTTTTTGTCACGAGATAGACATTTTTTATCTCACCGGGAATTAAAACTGGTGATAAATAATAAAAACTTAAATCAAAATCAATCTGACCCGACTGTTATTTAAGTTTATTTTTATTTGACAATTAAAAAATATGTGTGAATGCTAATCCTCTAACTCGCTCAAATTTTTCATTTCCAAAACGTATTTATATGGAAAATTTATTTGTAATTTTTGTTAAACAATTTTTACCAAAGAAGAGAATTAAATACATCAACTTTAACATCTTTCTTTGTATTCTTTAATGTTTTTTTTTTCGTAAGCGCATTTTTCCTCTGCAACATTTGGGGTAGTTATTTTGCCAGTAGTTCCTAAACCAATATGAATAGACCCATCTGTGGCTACCGCAATTATGGCGAGGTCTTCCCATTATCTCGATTACCGCGTCTAACTTCACTGCGATTGTTTTCACTTACTCTCACCACTAATTTATGAAGTATCTAAACTTTCTAGCTACTGGAACGGTTATGGTTTCACCCAGTTTAGATTTGCTTATTATTAGTTTTATAACATCCTACGTACATTTGAAAAAAAAAAAAAATTTGATATCTTAAACTGAAAAAAGCCTACAGTACAAGTTTCCGAATGAAATTACTTTCTCACACACGACAAAATGATAAACATAAGTAAAACACGTTTTATCAGTAAGGTTCGTCTTTTTATTGATCAACGTAAATTTTTTTCAAAAATGCAAGTGTGTTTGTTTTGATTTGTTAATTTTAAGATTTATGATGCGATTGTTGATCGATGCGGAAATTGAGATGAACCAACAAAGACATGACATGACCGAATCAAACAAATACTTGAAAAGGGGCAAGTGAAAAATTAAAATAATAATCGGCGTGCGTGCTTGAGAAAATAATGAATCTAGAAGAAGCGAAATATGTATGCACAGATAGAGTGCTTACCTTTTTTTCTTTTTGCCTACCCTTAGAGGAAAACCGTCAGATGGTTTTTTTGTTTGTTTTAATATTTTTTTATATTTCTTAGAAGCATAAACCGTTGAATAATTAAAAAAATATATTAAAGATAAAGGATAAAAATTATAAATGTCAAGTTAATAATGGCATCTAACGGCAGTTCACATTTCTGTTTATTAAAATTTGACATCAAGGCTCTACTTTACAAGATAATTGAACAAAAAAAGTACCTACGGGGATAAAGGATGGATTTCAGTTGAATTCAGGAAATAAAGCGATTACTCAATATTACCAAAATGACATTTTAGGTTTTATTAAACACTATACGCTTTATAAACTAAGCAGGTTTCTTTATATTTATGAGTTAATTTTCATGCCCAAGACGTTTAAAAACTTAACAATATTAGATCTCAAAGCTTTACTTTTTGAAATGCATCCTATTTCCGTCGTATATGTTATTCTACCTTAAAATGTATAATATAGATCAATTAAAATTAAAATAATTCATTTGACTCTCTAGAATGTAATTGAGTGCTAGAAAAGAGGCTTCATCCATTAAAATGAGAATTGTAAAATAATAAAAATTGAGCATTCTATACCATTGTTTTGTTGATTGTTAGATTATTGTAAAAATATTGAATTCATTCCAATGAAAAAATGTATTTTTTTCCGTTAAGTGATAGGGGGTTTAATCTTAGATTAATATATGAGTGATAAATAGTAGTTGACGTAAGTAGACAAATTAAATGACAAGCAAAAAATTCACAAAAAATTCATTGAATTATTTAGTTTTCTTCGTAAATCATAATATTTTTTTTATATCTTTAAGACTGAAAAAAATAAATTTTTCCTTTTTATTTTATGTTCCAAAACAACGTTAAAGCCTCTTTTGTAAACCAAAAATCATTTTCAAATTCCAACTGAGCAATAAACATTAACAATACAAAATGTAAAAATCTTCTGAAATGGAAAACAATCATAAATTAATTGTTGCGGTTGTTATCACAAAATGCAAAGCAATAAAAAATACAAACACTCTTCAAGCAATTTGCAGGGAGAAAGGGTGGAGACCGCGTAATATTTATTTTCAACGCACTGTTGATGACTGACTACGTAAAAAAAATGCTTTGTTTTGTGTACGAATAAAAGACATTTACCTTTTTTTAAAACTAGCAAAAATCAAAAACAGTTTTTGATTAAATTTGATTAAAACTAAATAATTTAAAACAGGTGGCTTATTGTTTTTGAGAGTTGATTTAAAAATTACAATGAACGAATACCTCTAATACCTTTAAGCATGTTTATTTTAAATTTTTCTTCTTCTTTTTCTTTTGGTGCTTCTACCGGAGGTTGGCGCCCATCATTCTGAATTCTTCACAATCCTGGGCCCGTCAAATTAGCGCTGCTGCGTCTGGCACACCGAACCACTGTCTAAGATTTCTGATCCATGATTTTCTTTTCCGTCCCATACCCCGCCTGCCCTGTATCTTTTCTTTTATAGTAAGTTGAAGAAGGGCATATTTCTCACTGCGGAATATGTGACCAAAATATTGGGCCTTTCTTCTTTTGACAGTGGTCAGCCTTAACATTTACACATACTTTACAAAGTTTCTTAGAATTTCATTTTTAAATAGTGAGTTATTTACAACTTGTTGAAAATGGCCCTCAAAATGAATTATTCGGTAAATTACAAAAACACTAATGTGTTTTTTTTCAAAAAAATATTTAATTTGATGTTTTAATCTTCAAATTCCTCAGAATTGTTTATCAAATAACCTTGGTATTTTTATCCCTATGGGATAAAGCTTTTGACTTGTTATGCTCAACAGCCCGTTTTACGAGTTCTAGTTCCGACGTTTTGAAATCAAAACACAATTTTTATTCAAATTACACAAAACCCAAGGGGCAAGTTTGATGAAGTATTATAGACGGTGTTTCTTTTTGTTATTTTTAAATTACATCACAAAACTCTTCAACCCGAATCGTATCACAAAGCGATATTAATGAAAAATTCATGCCTTTGATTGTCTCATTCATATTTTAAGTAAAATAAATTTTATTTTTCTTCTTCTCCTTCTGCTTTCTCTCTGTTATTGCTCGGAGCCTGTTCCTAGAATGCAGACCTCCAACTGTCCCGCCATCTTTTTGTTGGTCTTCGGGGGGTCTGCTGCCAACTGGTATAGCACCAAGCACTATATTCACCACTCTTTCTGAATCTGCTC